>NW_024080636.1:28805-118087 GCF_003009895.1 Hyaena hyaena | reverse complement strand
GGGGGGGGGGGGGGGTGGCGGGTATAGACACAAAGTAATTGAAATCCTAGCTGCAAAGATTTATGTGCACACCCATGTTCACAGCAGCATAATTCACAGTTGCCAAAAGGTAGAAACGCAAGAATCCACTCATGGATGAATGAATAAGCAAAATGTAGCACATCCCTAGGATGGAGTAGTGTCAGCTTTAAAAAGGAAGGATATGCCCGCACTTGCTACAACATGGATGAACCTTGGAAACATGCTGCTCGGTGAAATAAACCAGACACGAAAGGTCACATACTGTACGGTGCCGCTTACATGAGGTCCCTAGAATAGTCACATTCATAGAGACAGAAAGTAGATAGGGGCGCCTGGGTGGCTCAGTCAGTTGAACCTCCAACTTTGGCTCAGGTCATGATCTCACGGTTTGTGGGTTCAAGCCCTGCGTCAGGCTCTGTGCTGACAGCTCAGAACCTGGAACCTGTTTCAGATTCTGTGTTATCTCTCTCTGTCCTTACCCCACTCATGCTCTGCCTCTCTGTCTCAAAAATAAACATAAAAACATCTTTGGGGCGCCTGGGTGGCTCAGTTGGTCAAGCATCCGACTTCGGTTCAGGTCATGATCTCACGGTTTGTGGGTTCGAGTCCCACTTCGGGCTCTGTGCTGACAGCTAGCTCAGAGCCTGGAAACTGTTTCAGATTCTGTGTCTCCCTCTCTCTCTGACCCTCCCTTGCTCACGCTGTCTCTCTCTCAGAAATAGATAAAACATTTTTTTAAAAAGTTTAAAAAAATCTTTAAAAAAAAAAAGAAAGAAAGAAAGTAGAATGATGGCTCCCAGGTTCTGAGGGAGTAGAAAATGGGGAGTGAGTGTTTAAAGGGCACAGAGTTTTAGTTTTGCAAGATGAAAAGTGTTGTGGAGCTGGACGGTGGTGATGGCTATACAGCAGTATCAGCACTTAACACTGCTGAACTGTACACTTACACATGGTTAAGCTGGCCATTTTTTTAAAAGTAGGCTTCACGCTGAGCGTGGAGCCCAACGCGGAGCCTGAACCCACGACCCTGAGATCAAGAGTCAGACGCTTCACGGACTGAGCCACCTGGGCGTTCCAAGGTGATAAATTTCATGTTCTGTGTATTTTACCACAATAAAAGAGGGAGGAGCAAAAAAAAATGAGGGGCCCTGGGGCTCCCCTGGCCTGAGATGAGCTTTCTCTCCTCTGAAACCCTTCAAACATTCCACCCCAGATTCCCCGGGCATAGGAGACACTGGGTGGCAAGATCTGTCCTTGAAGGGGTGGGATCTGTGCCTGAGGCACCGGTCTGTTCCCCCTGAGGCCTGACGGGGTGCCTGGCACAGGCAGACATCGGACAGATGAGAAGTAAGAGTGCAGCCCACGCTTCTGGCCAAAGCTCCCCGGAGCACAGAGGCCGCAGTGAGCACTGGGGCGGGGTGGGGGGGGCACACGCCCTCCCTCCCCAGACAGGCACACCTACTCTGCACACACAAAGCCCAGGGAAGCCAGGTGTGCAGTGGGGCCTGACAGTGGTCCCATTGGACAGCTTCCTGCTCTCCTGGTATCTGAGCCCTTCATGACCCGACAGTCTGGTAGGATGGTTAGGAACATAGGTCAGCTCTGTGCTCACTGGTTTTGCAAAACTGACATTAAGCAGTCCCGACTTTATAAAGTTGCGTGAGGGCCCAATGAGACACTGTGAACTGCTAAGCGTGGTGTCTGGGGGAGCGTACCCTTGCCTGTTGCCTCACCTGACCGCCGGCCACCCCTTTTCCTGATAAGCAGGACTCTGATCTGCTGATGGAGTCAGCAGAAATGCTGTGATCGCAGCATCGGAAGATGGAGTGAGGTTGGTCCTGAACACCTGATTCCCCTAGACCTGTGGTTGGTCCAAGTGTGGCCATGTGACCCTATTCTGACTAATGAGATGTAAGAGCAGATCTGTCGGGTAAGGAAGGAGGGTGACACTGGAGGTTCGTCCTCAATAAAAAGACAGGGACTTACAGGGACATAGCCCTTCCCTATTCTCCCCTAGATGCTTGGTAAATCAGCCACCATGTTGCAGTAATGAGGTGATAAGGATGCGAAAGAAACCCCAGCCCTGACATCGGGGTTACCGTCCTCATTTCTCATGCTGGAAGAAAATGAAGCCCTTATCTTTCTTCCCCCAGACAGTATCAGTTAGGTTTTTCTTTCTTTTTTTTTTTTTTTTTCAATTTTTAAATCTTTATTTATTTTTGTGGGGTGGGGGAGGGCAGAGAGAGTGGGAGACACAGAATCTGAAGCAGGCTCCAGGCTCTGAGCTGTCACCACAGAGCCCGACGCGGGGCTCGAACTCATGAACCGCGAGATCATGACCTGAGCCGAAGTCAGACGCTCAACCGACTGAGCCACCCAGGCGCCCCAGGTTTTTATTTCCTATTCCCGCAACCGGACACATCCCTCTAGATCGCACTGTCATGGAGCCCAAGAAATACTAGCTTTTATCTGACCTCATATCCTCTGCCACTCTGGGGCCAGGTATGCGGCTCTGGGAGTATCCCAACAACTGTCTCCCCAGACCCTTGGGAGAATTCCATGAGACACAGCCTGGGGAATTGCTCTGCGGAGCGTGAGGGAAGAAGGAGAGGTTGTTGTGGGTCTCTCCAGGGCTCCCCAGGTGTGCAACACGTTGACTGTGGCCAGAGAGAAGAAAGCAAGAAGTCAGAGCTCACCCCGGTTTCCGAGGAAGGAAGTGTGGCTACGAAGGAGCAGGGTGGCGGGCTGATTGAGTGCTAGGGCTCCAGAGCCTACCGGTCCCTGCGCTTCCCTCAGGCATGTTGAAGCCTCTGTGTGCCTTGGTTTCCTCATTTGAAAAAGGGAGGTAATGATTATAGTGTATCAAATAAAAAAGTGCACGTAAGACCTTAGCAAACAGCCCTTGAGCCAGCACCGCCCTGACACTATGCAACAAATTCCAAACTCGGCGGCATAGGGTGTATTTCTCCCTTATGGGTCTGAGCGTCGATTGGAAGATCAGCTCGGGGGGCGCCTGGGTGGCTTAGTCTGTTAAGCGTCCGACTTTTGCTTTGGTCATGATCTCTCTGTTTGTGGGTTCGAGCCCCGCGTCGGGCTCTGTGCTGACTGCCTGCTCAGAGCCTGGAGCTTGTTTCTGAGTCTGTGTCTCCCTCTCTCTCTGACCCTCCCCTGCTCACGCTCTCTCTCTCTCTCTCTCTCTCTCTCTCCTAGAAATAAATAAAACATTAAAAATTTAAAAAAAAAAAAGGAAGAGCAGCTCGGGTAGCACGGGGTCTGCGTGGCGGCGGGGAGAAGAGGTAGGAGGTGCTGGCATGCCTCAGTCCACGGGAAGAGCCAAAGGTAACTGAAGGAGCCATTTCTGCTGGGTGTCACCTCCTCTGGTCCCCCCAGCCACCTTCATGTCCCCTGTCATGGTGCTAATCTGCCCCCGGTGTTGTCATTGCCCATTTACCCTGGGCCCTTGAGACAGGCACTGAGGGTATCCGGTTCCTTGCACAGGTCGGGAGAGACTGGCATGGCCCAGGATGATTATGGAGGATGCCTTGAAGGAAGGGAGGAGTGAACCTGACCTTGAGGGAGGCTAGCCTGTGGCAGGTGGATCAGGGGAAGTGAGTAAGGCCGGGGACTGGAGGTGGGGTGGGCAGGATCGTGTCCTAGGATGGGGGGCAGGAGCTGGCAGGGGACATAAGGATAGAGGGGTTGTGGGGTCAGATGGTGGCACCTCTGAGCCAGGAGAGGGAGAAGGGACCGGGGTGCCCTGGGTCCCGGGAAGATGGTGAGGTCACAGCTGCTCACACAGCTGCTCACACAGCTGGAGAAGCAGGTAGCTATTTCGGAGCCTGGCTCTGGGGATTGAGGGTGGTGACCACAAGACAGTGGGCAGGGCTGTGTCCGGGGTGGCGCTGCCCCGTCATTCACAAATGTTTACTGAGCACCTACTATGTGCCAGGCTCTGTGCTGGGTGCTGGGGTGCATCTGTGAATGGGAGAAAAGTCCTGTCCATGCAGAGCTCATATCCTAATAGGGGAAGAAGACAATGACAAAATTGGTGCGACACAGGGGAGGTCCAAAGGTGACAAGTCCCATATGCCGGTCACTGTAGACCTACTGTGTGCTGGATATGGGTGAGCTGAGATCTTGGCCCTGTAGCCACTCAGCCTTGTAGGGGCCAAGACTGTGTGTGTGCATTTGCCCCCTTCTCTGTGGTTTGTGGTCAGTGGCCTGTGTCTGCGTGTGTGTGTGCACAGCTGTCTGTGGGCGTGGCTGAGTATATCCGTGCTTTGCTGGCAGCTCACTGTTTTCCTAAGTTTCTGTGTGTGTGTGTGTGTGTGTGTGTGTGTGTGTGTGTGTGTAGGGAGGTGAGGTGGTGAGGGCTGTGATTCAGACCTTCCTTTGCTGTGGCAGAAGCTGAGGTCTGGTGGGGAGGGGGTGCTTTTCCCACACACCTGTCCCCTTGGCTCTGGGGTGGGGATGGGGAGCCCAGAGGGCGCCCATGACTTTGTGGGAAGAAGGTCAGGGCGCAGCCGGAATGTGTTTGTGTTTCCTGGGTGATTGACTGGGTGATGGGAGCAGTCTGAGACAGATGTAGGAATGTTTCTGCTAATCAAAGCGGAAAGCAGGGGCGTGGGGGCCGCCTGAGGCCTCCCCCAGCCCCGCTCCACGGCCACCTGTCAGGGGCCTGGGAAGCAGCTGGGCAATGCTAGGGAGAAGCTCCCAGACCCAGGTGACCCCACTGTCCACTTCTGCCTCCCTGGGGATCGCCGGTCAGGCACGGCTCATCTGCTCCCCAAATATCCCCTGGTAGGTGGAAGGATGGGGTCCAGGGTTCAGCCCGGAGCACGATCCTGAGCGTGCAAGGGGTTTTGAGTCGGGTAGTGGGACTTTGGGCATCTGTCCCAGTAGCTGGGGGTGGGGGTGGGGTGGGAAGAGGACGTGTCCAGTTTTCCAAGGTTCCTCCTGGTGAGCCCCTATCTCCAGCCAGCCCTGCTAAGGGCAGCCCCCCTTTTCTTTCCTGGGGCATGGCTTATCAGCCCCGGAACAGTCAGTGATGGCAGGAAATCACCCAAATAGGAAAACTGAGGTGGGCTCCAGGTCTCAAGGGGTTGGGTGACATGGCCGTCCCAATTCCAGGGGTGCTGCCCTCAGCCCACTGCTCACCTGCTCCAGTCACATAGGAAGCCCATGGTCCTGGGGGAGGGGGCGGAGAAGGGAGGGGAGGCAGGTAACTGGACACCGAAACCAGTGTGGTCGGGGCTCTGCTGGGTCATCTACCCATCTTATGAGATCCAGTGACCCCCTGCCCTGTCTACAAACCTCCCCCGGGTGGGGCCGGGGTGGGGGCCCCTGCTGAGGACTCTGTAACTGAGGTCAGGGTTGTGGGGGGCCAGGGCTTTATTGGAGATGGTTGGCTGACAGTCAGCATGGCTCCTACCCCAGGACTCCCCGGGGAGCTGGGGGCTGTGCCTGTCCCCATGCCAGCCCCCAACCCTGCCCTCTTTGCACTGTGGTGACTTCCCCAACAGGGTCCTGTAAGGCTTGTGAGCCAGGAAGGACTTGCTGACTTGGTGGCTTGCCTTGTCTCCCAGGTTACCACGGGCAGGATGCCCCGGAACCCCAACTCTGGTGCTGGCAGCTCCTCAGCTCAGTCAGGTCCAAAGTCACTTTTTGCAGATTTGGCTCTGAGACGCCTCTTTTCTCCCTCTCATTTTCCCAATCTCCCCCTTGAAGATCAGGGGAGGAGGGATGTGCCTGTGAGTCACCCTATGACTCATGGGAAGCAGAGCCAGGCCTGGTGTGTGTGTGTGTGTGTGTGTGTGTGTGTTCTTATGTTAGGGGGAGGAGCCTGAGCTGAAGTGGGGAGATATCCCTTAGCTTTCTAGGCTTTAGAATAGTTTGAGTGGGGCGCCTGGGTGGCTCAGTCGGTTAAGCATCCAACTTCGGCTCAGGTCATGATCTCACGTTTGTGAGCCTGAGCCCTGCCCCGGGCTCTGTGGTGTCCGCACAGAGCCTGCTTTGGAGCCTCTGTCCCTCCCTTGCTCTCTCTTCTCTCTCTGCGCAGGTGTGAATGTGAGCTCCCCAGGCCAGGGAGATCTGTGTCCATTTCATTCACGGCTGTTTGCTCAGAGTCTACGGTAGTGCCTGGCGTACAGTAGGCTCTCACCGTGCGTTGCTGGATGAAGGTGACTGAGCCAGGGCATGGCTGTGGGCATAGAGAGAGGCACTGGGACAGGGGACTCTGGCCATCATTTCTCCAGGTGGAGTGGAGGCCTTCCTTTTCTCCGTCTCTGACCACATGAAGCTGGGCAGAGAGCCAGATGCCTGAGTTCAGATTCTGGTAACCAGTTCCCATCTCTAAGCAACAGCACCCTGGACCGTAGCCTAGGGGGCTCACCATGTTACCCCTTCGAGGTCTCAGGGTGGCATCGGACAATCCTTCGAGGTCCTTCCTAGCTCTAGGACCCAAAGGAAAGGGTTGGGAAAGGAAAGTTCTGGAAGTAGTGGGGTAGGGGGCAGGGGCGCAGAGAGAGAGGTGTCAGAGACACTGCTTAAAAAAGCAAAGCACCTAGAAGACCCAGACGTTTCATAGGAACGATCAATAACAGAAGCCCACCGCTCACTTACTCAGTGACCACACCCCCACTCCAGCCTCACATCTGTCTTATAGCACAAAGATGCCTGAGAGGGAGGCTGACCGTGTGCTTTCTCCACAGGGACGGTCCCTGGCTCCTGGCTTTTCCTTGGTGTCCCCAGCCGGCTGTACAAACCCATTTGGCCAGCCGCCATGATGGCCTGCAGAGAACCCGCGGTAGCTCCTGCGACATAGCTCCTCCTTAGTCCTCGCACACCGGCTATGTCCTTGTCACCCTGGAGGTCTGCCAGGTCTAGCTGACCAGCTTGTATTTTCTGGTATCCACATTTCCTCCCTTTTCACCCTTAGAAACAACATTTGCCTCCCATGAGCATCTAGCTCCACTTCCACTCTTTAGCCTCTCTCGGAGGTGATGGAAATGATTCTGGTACCCGGGGTCCCCAGCCATGTTTGGGCTCTTGGTGGCAGCTCCATCCAGGAGGCTGGCCGTCACCCACAGCTCTCACCCCATGTGGCCTCAGAGAGGAGAAGAGGGAGGTGATTCTGGCTAATGTCTTTTGCACATGTAAACTTTTCACTTTGAGATAACTGTGGATTTGCCTGCCGTTTCACGAAATAAGGCAGAATTCCCCTAGCTCTTTACCTGGTTTCCCCCAAAGGGAGCATCTTGCAAAAATATAGTATGATATCACAACCAGGATGTTAACACGGATACGGTCAAGACACTGAATATTTCCATTGCCACAGGGAGCCTCAAGTTGCCCTTTTATGGCCACGCCCGCTTCCCTTCAATCCCCTCCCCCTCTTTAACCCCCTACGGCTGCCCTGAAAGCACTAATCTGTTTTCCATTTCTGCAATTTTGTCATTTCAAGAATGTTATATAAATGGAATCGTGCAGTATGTAACCTTTTGGGATTGGCTTTTCTGACTCAGCATAATCTCTGGAGAGCCATCCAGGTTTTGTGGAGCTCACTGGACTGCTTCATTCCTTTTTGTTACTGACTTGCATCCCCTGGTATAGATACACGGTTTAACCACTCATTTGTTGAAGGACATCTGGGTTGTTTCCAGGTTTGGGCTAGTATGAATAAAGTTGCTGCGAGCATCTCTGAATGAGTTTTGGCGTGAACGTAAGTCTTATTTCTCTGGGATAAATGCCCAGGAGTGTAATTCCTGGGTTGAATGGTAGTTGCATGTTTAATTTTTTTTAAGTTTATTTGTTTTTTTGAGTGAGAGCATGAGCAGAGGAGGGACGGAGAGAGAGGGAGAGAGGGAGAGAGAATCACATGCAGGCTCCGTGCTGTCAGCACAGAGCCCAACTTGGGGCTCGACCCCACGAACTGTGAGATCATAACCTGAGCTGAAACCAAGTGTTGGAGGCTTAACCGACTGAGCCACCCAAGCGCCCCGCATGTTTAATTTGTAAAGAAATTGCCAAACTGTTTTCCAGAGTGGCTGTACTGTTTCACGTTCTCATGAGCAGTGTGTGAGTGATCCAGTTCCTTGGAATCCTCACCCACATTAGGTCTTGTCACCATTTTTAAAATTTTAGTCCTTCTGGGGCGCCTGGGTGACTCAGTTGGTTAAGCGTCTGACTTCAGCTCAGGTCATGATCTCACAGCCCATAAGCCCAAGCCCCGCGTCAGGCTCTGTGTTGACAGCTCAGACCCTGGACCCTGCTTTGGATTCTGTGTCTCCCTTCTCTCTGCCCCTCCCCCTCTTGCACTTGGTCTCTAGCTCCATCTCAAAAATAAATAAACATTAAAAAACGTTTTTTAATAAAATAGAATTTTAGTCATTCTGATAGGTGTATAATGATAGCTCGTTGGGCTTCGATTTGCATTTCACTGCTGGTAAATGATGATAAACATACTTCTGTGTGCTTGCCTGCCATCCTCTTTGGTGAAGTGTCCCTTCATCTGTTTGGCCCATTTTCTAACTAGATTTCCCCCCTCTTTTTTCTTTCTTTCTTTCTTTCTTTCTTTCTTTCTTTCTTTCTTTCTTTCTTTCTTTCTTTCTTTCTTTCTTTCTTTCTTTCTTTCTGTTGGATTTTGAGAGTTTTTTGTAGGTTCTAGACACTGGTCCTTTGTCAGAGAAGTGGTTTGCAAATATTTTCCCCCCAGTCTGTAGTTTCTCTTCAGCTTTTTAGGAGACTCTTCCACAAAGGAAAAATTTTAAATTTTGATGAAGCCTGACTTATTAATCTTTCCTTTTATAGCTCAGTACAAGTACTGCTTGCCTAGCCCTAGATCTCCAAGTTTTTCTCCTGTGTTTTTTTTTTCTAAACGTTTTATGTTAAAAAATTTTTTTACATTTATTTATTTTTGAGAGCCAGAGAGAGACAGAGCGTGAACAGGGGAGGGTCAGAGAGAGAGGGAGACACAGAATCCGAAGCAGGCTCCAGGCTCCGAGCTAGTGGTCAGCACAGAGCCCGACGCAGGGCACGAACCCATGAACCATGAGATCATGACCTGAGCCAAAGTCAGATGCTCAACCAACTGAGCCACCCAGGCACCCTTCCTAAAAGTTTTATAGTTTTACATGTCGCACTTAAGCGTACGGTCTCTTCTGAATTATTTTTGTATAAGGTATGAGGCTTAGGTCGAAGTGTACTTATTCTTGGAGTTTTCATTTTGCTCCAACACCATTTGCTTCTTTTCTCCATTGAGCTGCGTTTGCATTCTTGTAAAAAACTGGTCAGGGATATCTGTGTGGTCTATTTCTGAGTGCTCTAGTTTCATCGGCCTTTGCGTCCCTTGCTCTGCCAATATTATAGTCTTGCTCACTGGAGGGATGTAAGAAGCCTTACATACTTTATATATAAGGTTTTTGATAACTCATACAGACTGCTTCCTCTCACCCTGTTTTTTTCAAAATCATCCCACTGATCTAGTTCCCTTGCTTTTCCATATACGATTTAGGATAATGTTGTCTATTGTCTACAAAACATTTGGCTGGAATTTTCATAGGAATTGCATGAACCGTATGCCAGTTTGGGGAGAACTGACACTTTCACTAGGTTGGGTCTTCCTCGTGCACAAAGTACGTCTTTCCATCTGTCTTTTTCTGATTTCTTTCATCAGCTTTCTGAGAGCGATCAACATGCATGTCCTGCGTATGTGTTTCGTCAGATTTACACCTAAGTATTTATTGGTGTTTTGAGCAATTATGAATGGTATTTTAAATGTTTGTATCTTCTGTTTTGCTGCTGAGACTCTTATTTTCGTTGTTCTCAGATGTATTCGTCACACTTCTGTTATCTCGGTGTTGGCCTCATATTGTCTTTCCCCCTTCAGCTCGAGATCTTCCTGGCCTTTGGCATGATGAGCGATTTTCTAGGGATATCTGGGTATTTGGGGTATTATGGAATGAGACTGTATCTTATTAAGCCTTCTGCCGCAGACGGTTTCCTGGGAAGCTGCTTAAGTGGGAAAGTGACAAATAGGGTTAGAAGTCCAAATTACCCGCTTGGCCTCTCTCTGTTGAGGCAAGGCCTGGTGGGGCTCCCTGTCGCTGCACAGGTGGAGAGGAAAGTCCCAGCCCCCTACTTGGCCTTCCCTGAGGCACCTCAGCCAGGAGATTGGAGCACTTTATATACTGCTGAGAATGGCATTGAGGTTTCTCACGCCATCTCGCTGGCATGGGTGAGGCCCTGGAGTTTCCTCAAGGGTTTGGCTGGAGCACGCCAATTATTGCCTAAAAATTTTCTGCCTTGCTAGCTACCCCTTTTCTGGTTCTTTGGTTAGATAGAGTAGGCTTTTGTTGGCATCTGTGGTATTCAGACCCTTTGGCATTTCAGCTTCAAGTCTGGGACATATGAGGCCAAAAAAAAAAAAAATCCAACAACCAAGAAATTCATCATCGGGTTGTTTCTTGGGTCTTATGATCCCTAACTAAGCTACCTTCTTCTCCCCTCCATCCAGAACCCCCTTGGGCTCATTTTATATATTATGTCTAGAGTTTTAGCTGCACTCAGAGGACTAGGAAAATGAGTACATATCTACTACTCTCAGAAGCAGTAACATTTAAATTTAGGGGCACCTGGGTGGCTCAGTCGGTCAAGCGTCCCACTCTTGACTTCGGCTCTGGTCATGATCTCACAGTTGGTGAGTTCGAGCCCCACATCGGGCTCTGTGCTGGCAGCGCCAAGCCTGCTTGGGATTCTCTCCCCCGTCTCTCTGTCCCTCCCCTGCTTGCTTTCTATCTCTCTCTCAAAATAAAAATAAACATTTTTTAAATTTAAATTTTACTTTTTACTTCAGGTGGAGATTGTTGATTTAATTAAAAATCTTTGATTTTTCGTATACTTCCCTTTATGCAAGGCCCCCTCTTATTTTACATAAAGTGTGTGTGTGTGTCTCTCTCTCCTCATCCTTAAACAACTCCTATTGTCCTCCCTCCAAAGACTCCCCCTCTCATGTACTCAATATATGCCCTTAAATATGTGTACGCTGAACACTAAGGTAGCTTTTGGGTTGTGTGTATGCATTTCAAGTTCACACAAATGGCACCGTGTCAGACGTCCCGTTTTATTTACTTCCTTTTTAACTCAAACCCAGGTCTTTCGATGTGACCCACGTTGCCTTGCAGAGGGGTTCCTTCCGCCTACCACAGGCATCTACCGCAGGTCCTCACCCACTTCCCTAGTGAGGCATACCTGGCGCCTCTGCCTCACGGCCGCTGTGATCAGGGCCACCAGGAACATCGTGGGCATGCCCCCTGGCGACGTGGGTGCAACGTGCTCTGAGGTTTACACCAAGGCGTAGGGCTACTGGGTCACGGGCACACGCTACCACAATTGCCCCAGGGATGGCTTAGTGCTTCGGGGAGGGTTGTACCTGTTCGTGCTCCCGCCAGCTGGGTCTGGGAATCCTGTTGGGAAGACTTAAATAGCTCTGGGAGTTCTCTGGCTGAGCAGACATTATTTGGACAAGAGGAATGACTACCCTCTAAGGCACGTTTGGGCTTATAAATCACCAGGCAGTATAACCCAAGGTTCGCCGGCGTTTCCCCCTGGTGATCGGGGGAGAGTCCGGCCTGGTCTGGTGGAGGAGGGCTAAGGTATGGGATGGGGAAACATCCAGACACAGGGAGAGCCGCGAACCCCCAGGGATCCCAGAAGCTGAAAGAGCCCTTGGGAATTTGAAATGAACGAGAGGTGAAGGGAACAGCCCCTACTCCAGAGTCTGGCAAGCAGTTCATACTCAATATGCACCAACTATAAGGACCAAGGAAGGAATGATTGGCCCATGTGTGCCTTTGCACAGCTGCTGACAGTGGGCGGGGGGGGGGGGGCGGTCTGTGCTTCCGGGAACCCTAAACTCTCTTTCCTACACTGGCTCTGCCAGCAGGAGGTGCACATTTGTGAAGGGGCAGCCAGGGTCCTTGGGGCCCCCCAACACCTGCTTCTGATCTCCCTGCCTGTCTCTTCCAGCCCCTCAACTTTCATTCATTCGGTCATTCATTCACTCATTCATCCCTAAAATTCTCCCAGACACCTAACTGGGCCCCGCCCTGTGCTAAGCTTCTGGGGACTGAGAAATGAGTGACTCAGATGCCCCCCCACCCCCACCCCAGGACAGCCTCAGTTTAGAGCCCTCAGTCAGCCGGGTGTCCTTAGCCTGGAGGGCCATTCCACGGTCTCCTGGCCCGGCCTCCACTGGTTCTCTGCGGCTCAAGCCCCTTGTAAAACCAGCCCCTTCCCTGCCCCCCTCCCCTTCCCCCCTCCCCTGCATTGCTCTCCGCTGACTGTCTAGACTTCCCTTTCGGGACGTTTATTGCAATTTGTCAGTGTCTATTTCTGCAATTATTTAATTTTTTTTAAGCGTGTAACCTGTTACTCGTGACTGTTTATTCACAAGCGTTCAGTAAATACTGCGGAATAACTGTCAGAGGACTAGGGGCTAAAACGAAGGTGGCTGTGGTTTCTCCGCCAGGACAGAGAGACCGCTTCTGGCTGGGGCCAGGAGGGAGGGCTTCCTGGTGGTGGCGGTGACTCCGAACCCGACAAGGGAGCTCCAGGCAGAGAGAACCACGTGCACTGTCCACGGGCCCAACAATAAATTGCTGGGAACCAGCACGGAAGACTTGGGGCAACGGAGGTGGAGGTTGCTTTTTCTTTTCGAGTTTTTTTTAACTTTTTATTGAAGAGTAAAATGTGTAAAGAAAAATGCCTATATCATTACGTGCTCGGCTGGATGAGGTTTCGCATCCGTTAAACACACCAGCATGACCCGTGCCTGGATCAAGAGACAAGACATTGTCAGCATCCAAGAAACCCCCCTGTGCCTTCTGAGACATTATGTCTCCTGTTCCCCCCAAAATAACCACCATCCTGACTTCAGCGCCCTGTGGTCTGTTTTTGAAGTTCACATAAATGGAACCACACGGTGTCGACTCCTCTGTGTCCGGCTTCCGCCTCTCGGCATGAGGTGCGCCCGATTCTTACCCTGTGCTCCTGCTGATGGATATTCGGGTTATTTCTGGGCTTTGGCCGCCATGCATAAAGCTGCAGCAGAGGACCGTGTGCCTGTCTTTCAAGGGACATATGCATGCGAGTCTATTGGACATAGACTCAGGGGTGGGCCTGCCGGGTAGAGGGGAGGCCCACGTTCAGCCGTTGTAGACGATGCAGGACCATTTTCCGAAGTCGTAGTCCCAGAGATGTTCCCTGGGGCACCGGTGTTCTGGGCATCCCAGCTGTTCCACACCCTTACCAGCCCTCGATATTTTCTCGAATTTTCTTTTTAGCAATTTGGGCGGGTGTGCAGTGATACCTCATCGTGGTTTTATTTTGCCCTCCCCTCGTGCTTAACGATGCCTTTGTGTGTGTGCCAGCCACTTGCAGACCCTCTTTTGTAACCCCTCGCCCGCTTTTCCTTGTTGACTCTCTTTTTCTTATTGATTTGTAGGAGTTCTTTATATATTTTGGACAGTGAGTTCTCTGTCAGGTGTTTTGTTTTGTGAATACGCCATGGATCCGACACCAGGGACAGAGGTGGTTGACCTGCATTTCTAAAAGCTCCCGAGGGGCTGAGGGGGAGGACAGAGTGCCAGCCAGGAGGGAGGACCACCGCGGAGATGCTGCCCAGGGCGGTGGCTGAGCGGGTGGACGGCAGGGGCCGGGGTCTAGAAACACTTCCGCAGCAGAACCGACAAGCAGCATCTGTTGTATCATGTCATGACAAAAACAAGCTGCGGGTGGTGATGGGGCTGGGGGTGGGCAACGAGGCTGACTTCCAGGTCCCCCTGGCCGGCCGATGGGCTGACGCACTCTGCCCACCCGGCCGCCAGCAGCAAAAGGCGGCTTTGTCCTCTCCGGCCCCACCCAGGCCTGCTGGACGGAGATGCTCTGGGGTCACCGTCGGGACACTGGACAGAGTACCCAGTGGTGGAATCTGGGTCTCCAGTGGCAACTGGGGGACAAACGCCCCCCCCCCCCCACGGATACACACACACAGCTGGGCTGGTCCGTGAAGACCCTGCGCCCCAGATGGGCAGGCAGCTGCGGGATCTGCCCCAGGCAGGATGGACAATGACCGCCTGTGTGCAGCCTCCTGGCCCCTGCTGAGTCCAGGCTCAGGGGATGAAAGTCCTGCTCAGGTCCTCAGTCCCCGGGGAAAGGGGGGAAACCATTTCTGCAGTGTCTGGACTTCCAGCGCTGGAATTGGGCCTGACTCCCTCCCAGAAAGCAAGGACCCCCCACGTCTGTGCCCAGGGGTTCGTTTCTCACTGAAGCCCCACCCCCATTCTGTTTCTCAGCGTCTGCTTGGAAGAGTCTCGTACCCTCCGGCTTGAGCGTTGGGTTCAGCGGCTCATAGCGTTTCTACTATGACACTGTAACTAAACATTACGAACTCGTTCCACGATGGGAGGACTCACCACGTGCCGCACTCTGCCTTACATATGTGATGTCAGCCACTCCTCCCTCTGGCCTCTAGGGAAGTGTTCATTTTTTCCTTTGTCTTCAAATGAGGACCCTAACTCGCCCAAGTTCACACAGTCAGAGTGGCAGAGGCAGGATTTGAACTTGGGCCAGTTGGACCCTGCAACCCTCTTTTCTCCATCTCTCTGGATTGCCAGACAGTAGGGGCCATGAGGGGACTGAATGTCCCCCCCAACCAGTGACCTCATGGTCACATTATTCTGTCTATAGGAAGGGCCTGACTCTGAGCCGTGCTACCGGGAGGGGGAGGGGAGGGGGGCTATCCTGAGAGAGCTCAAGTTCATATTCTGGCTATGCCCTACCTCTCTGCCTGACCTTGGGTGAGTTGCATATCTCAGGGCCTCTGTGTCCTCATCTGAGCAATGGGGTAATCCCCACCCAGTCTCGGTCCCTTGGATTCTTGGGCGAGCAAGGTATGGAAGGGCCCAGCTGAGCGGAGCCCAGAGGACAGGGCTATCTGCTTTTGTCATGCTCCTTGTTTGGATCCCTCCTGGCGCCTAAGTAGACCTTTCCTGTTCCCTTTTTTGGTGTTAGGGAAGAGTCAGATGGCTCTCCCACCCCCTCCCACCCCAGCCTGCACTTTTCCCAGCTTACTCAGTCCCCAGCTGCCCAAGTGTCCCAGGCAGGCCCTGGGTTCTGGCCAACACTGGCGCTCCCCATCCCAGGGCTTCAGGCTGGCCAGATGGGCAGATGTCACTGAAAATAGCTTTGATAGGAGATTCTTCCCTTTCCGGTGCTCAACCACTTCCTCTCTGACAGAGCACGCGTCTCTAGAAGGTTCTGCCTGGCGGACCGAAGGGCATGCCTTGAGTCCTTGTTTCTCATTCTTGAGTGTGTCCTACAGTAGCAGACATTGAGTGGCTCCTCCCTTGGCATCCATTACCTCCCCTCCCTCCTGACAGGGCTGCCCACTTTTCTCAGCCCATACCTGGATGGGGTAATCATGGCCCATGCTCCCGGTGGGCCCTGATTGGTTTAAACCAATTACTGTATCCTATCTCATGGCTACTGTGATTGGTTCAGCGTTGGACACATGACTCAAGTCGTCCAATCAGAGCAGTGGCCTCTACTTAAGCTCCCCAGGAGGTAGACTTTCTCTCCCTCTCCACTGAATATGGAGAGAAGCCAGACCCAGACATGACGGGGGCCATACTGAGACCCCCCAGGGGAGAGCCAGCCTGGGAAAGGAGCAAATGCAAGAACATGGAGCCTAGAGATGGAGGCAGAGAAATCAGGTCCGGTCACCCGGTTTGCAGGGCTGGGTCTCTGCCTGAAACCTCAAATACCCACTTCCTTTTCACTTACTGCATAGCCCACAGATTTTAAAGCCACCTCAAGTTGGATTTTCTGTAACTTGGAATTGAAAATTTGTGCACAAAGCGTGTAGCATAATGAGGGCCAGCCCTCCAGTCCTCTTCCTTCATGTCGAGCTTACAGGATGGAGCCCCCGGCAATGCAGGCCATGCTTGTGTCATAATACATCCCTGTGGCCTCCTTAGCCTCAGGCGGAGCACCACTTAGAGGCCTCATATGGATGTTCCAGATGGGAGCACCAAGGCTCGCCATTCTCCACCCCTCCCCTACTCCGCTGGCTGTGTGCCTAAGGCCTCCGGCAGATGGGAAGGGCTTAGGACCCAGCCTGCTGAGTCCCCAGGCCTCTGGGAAGGCTCCTCTCCTCCCCCACCCTAACCCATCTGAAAATGGCAGCTGTGTTCTGTATTGCTAAAACTGGAGTGGTCCTGTCATGAGCATGGAAGGTGGAGTCTGCTCTCAGGAGCCTCCACTGTCAAGTCCAAACACCTTGCCCTGACATCCAGGACCCAGTGCCCTCCACATCTCCTCCTCACCCTCTACTCCTCCCTGGAGGCAGGAAGGGAAGCTTGTGGCAACTGTCTAGCCATCTGTCCTTACAGAAATGTGTTGGGTGTTGCCAGGCTAAGGGATGTCACCTTAAATTAATTACCATCAATCTCAAGTTGGCCCTTGGTATTTGTTCCGATGAGCTCCTTGTGGGTCATAAAGTAAAGGCTTAAGACAGCTATAATTTTGTTATCTCTCATGGATTCTGTGGGTCATGGATATGGGAGGGGATCAGCTGGGTTGTTCAGGGTTTCACAGAGTGGCAGTCACATGGTGGCTAGGCTGAAGCATCTGGGCACTAGCAGGACATCTCTCTCTCTCTCTCTCTCTCTCTCTCTCTCTCTCTCCATGGCCTCAGAGCCTTCCCATGTGGTCTCTCTACATGGGCTAGTGTGGGCTTCCTCACAGCATGGCGGCTCAGGATTTCAACAGGCGTATTCTACAACATGGAAGTGTTTCCCGTAGTAGCTTCAAGAGTGTTAGGACAGCACTTCCACTGTATTCCATTGCTAAGGAGTGAGTCACCAACTTGCCCTCCCTTCAAGGGGAGGGAAATTAGGCTTCATTCTTTAGTGGGGGAATGGAAGGTTCTAGAAGTGCTTGTGGGATGGGAGATATTGTTGCGGCCATCTTGGAAAACGCATCTGCAGAGTTCTGTTGGGCAGTGCAGCTGCATTTCTCTGGTCCCCTTGTTCCCCCTCTATGTACAAGGGCTCTTTCACACCTTCTCCTCCTTCCACAAACCTCCAGGGCCCTCTTCTCTTATTTGTAGCCCGTGGTGTTGCTGCTTTTGCACTGAAATAACGGAAGGGATCATGGGAAAACGTCTACGTGCTCCGCCCACTCTCTTGCTGGGCCCGGCACTGGCTCAGGCTGCTTTCCCTCCTGGTCTTCGTGGTGGTGGGGTACCTGCGAGTCTCCTTCATGAGCGCCCTGAACCCCATGCCTCCTGCCATCCGCACTCAACCCATACCAGTGATTTCCCCTCTCTGGGCTCATTCTCTGGGCGAGAATGCTAGTTCTTCTGCCATCTTAAAAAACAAACAAAACCTGAACCAAACCAAAAAACAGCCCTGTCTTTACCCCACCACTCATGCTGTCTGCTCCAAGGTCAACCCCAAGCGTGGCAAGGCCTGGATTAGGAGTCCAGAGGGAAGTCGGCATACTCTTAGGTCTAAATATCCAAGCAATATAAACACGTTAAACACTGGTGAAGTTGGGGCACCTGGGTGGCTTAGTTGGTTAAGCGTCCGACTTTTGCTTAGGTCATGATCTCACGGTTCGTGGGTTCGAGCCCCGCGTCGGGCTCTGTGCTGACTGCCAGCTCAGAGCCTGGAGCCTATTTCAGAGTCTGTATCCCCTCTCTCTCTGACCCTCCCCTGCACACGCTCTCTCTCTCTCTCCTAGAAATAAATAAAAATATTAAAAAAAAAACACTCGTGAAGTCAAATATAGGCTCCTTCTACTTGAGAAGTAGATCTTATTCTTTTTTTCTTACTCACGCAGTACTTATTTGTCTTCCTTCTGTTAAACTCTGAGCCACCCACTTCCCCCAGGCTGCCTGGGGAAGTATAGGAAAAGGAACCTACAAGGCAGAGGAGACAGACCCACAGGAGGTGGAGACGGCTCTGTCACGTGGCGAAGAGGAGAAAGACCACCAACGGTCGCAAGAGCCCGTGGGCTCTTGGAGGACAAAGCCCAGAATGTTGTAGGAGAAGAGCTGTTACTTCAGAGAAAGGTCCCTGACATAGTCAATGACGGGGCTCCCAAACACAGCCCCAATTTCCAGCCCCAGAGCCAGCCACCCGTACCGTGGCAGCCCGGGCCCCAGTGAACGTGGCTGCTATGTCCATACCCCATAAAATAGCTCTGGTTCAGAAGCTGTTGGGGGGGCGCCTGGGTGGCTTAGTTGGTTAAGCGTCTGACTTTCGCTTAGGTCATGATCTCGCGGTTCGTGGGTTCGAGCCCCGCGTTGGGCTCTGTGCTGACTGCCAGCTCAGAGCCTGGAGCCTGTTTCAGTCTGTGACTCCCTCTCTCTCTGACCCTCCCTGCTCACGCTGTCTCTCTCTCTCTCTCTCTCTCCTAGAAATAAATAAAACATTAAAAAAAAAAAAAAAGAAGCTGCGGCGGGGAATAAGTGAGGTCAGGAGACGTGGGGCTGCCAAGCTGCTGAGGCTCTCATCTGTCAGTGTCTCCGGCGGTTTTAGCACCAAGGCAGACAGTGATCGGCTCAACAGCTGAGCGGTGCTTGTGACCAAGTAGGCGGAGATGAACTTTGCACAGGCGACCATTTTCAGGGGATGCGGATGCAGGAGAGCTGCTCTCATTTCAGAGAAGACAAAGAGAAGTAGATCTTGGTGAAGAATCTGGATTCAGAATTCTCCCACTTCCGGAACACGGAGGCAGGCGGGGAACCAGCCTTGGCCACGGCCGTGGCCTTGGCGCTGGTCTCCAGCCCGGCCTCCTTCTTTTCTCACTTTCGGTTCCCCCCACACCTTGACCAGCCCTGAGCACCTGGCGTGTGGACACCCAGCCCAGACCAAGCTCTGTCCACCATCCCCCACCCTCGCAGCAAATGGCGACCCTTGGCCACCACTGGGGAAGGGGACAGGAGGATGACTCGTGGGTCCCTCCGAGCCCCTTGCCTGGGTCTCAGGGCACCACTGCTGCTCCCCTGTATCGCCACCCTCTTGGGAAGAGCTGTGTTGACTTGCCCTTTTAATAAGCTTCTCTCCCCGGTTCCCAGCTTAACCCCTTCCAATTAGACTTGCACCCTCCTCTCTGCAGGAAGTATATCTGTCCCACTCTCTTGAGCGCCCCCTCCTGCCTGGCTGGTCCCCCCCTTATCTCTCCCAACAGTAAAGGTAGGGGGAGCCCAGGGCTCAATCTTTGGACCTCTTCTTTGTCTACATCCCTTCCCAGGGTGATCTCATCCGATCTCTTAGGTTAATTACCATCCACAAGCCAATGACACCCAAATGTGTGTCCCCAGCTGGGACCTGGACTTCAGACTCCCACGTCTGGCTGCCTGCTCCACTGGGCCCGTTTCAGATGCATCACTGCTCATCTCAGCCCTCGCCCGTCCAACCTCAGTGCCTGCTGTCTCGGCTCCCACGCAGCCTGAACTTGCCCTTCAGTTGTCGAAGCCCCGCCCTCCCTGCCTCCCACCTTCTTATCCTTCCTGCTCACACTTCTTCCCATCTGGCACGCCATGTATTTGCCTCATTAATTGTTCTGTTGCCTGTTTCCCTCTGCTGAGACGGAAGGTGAACCGCAGGATCCCCAGACTGTGCCTGGCACATAGTAGATCCTCAAGAAATATTTCTTGAATGACTGAATGACTGAATGAATGAATGAATTGCTGATCAGTCCTTGCGTTCTTTCCCCCATGAATGTCCACTTAGTTTCAGAAGGTCTCTCAACCCTCAGATGAGCTGCAGCCTGTTTATCACTCCGGACAAAGGGTGTTCCCCTAACTACCCACCATACTGCCCTCCATTACCGTATGCCCTTCCTGAAACCCTCCTGTGAGAAGTCACCTCTTCCCTGAAGCCCTCCTGATTCACCCATCACTTTCTCTCTTTCTCTGGTGCCCTCCAAGGGCGGGGGGACCATATTATACCTGTGTTACCTGTGACTGGGGTCTGTCCCACCCTCCCGATGGACAGTGCACTTGCCAGGGAGGGCTACATCTGTAACTCCATGCTCAGCAGAACCTTAGTATACAGCGGGTGCTCACTCAGTGTTTGCTAACTTGAGCTGAACATTTGGCTTAGTGTTATGTGCAACATTTTTCATGAGGCCTTAGTTTCTTTTATCTTCAATCATGTTGATTTGTTTTTGGATTCATCTTTAATTTGTTGTTGTTTTTTATTACCTCTTTTTCCTTTTCCTGATTATAAATCAAGTGTGCCTGGCAGAAAATGTCAAAAATACCCACGAGTATAAAGGAAAGACAAGATTACCCATGATTTAAGAATCCAGAGATAATGATTATTAGCATGTGGGGTATCAGCTTCGACTTTTTTCTTTTGGGAGCACATTTTTTCTTTTACTAAATCTTATATTGTGACCATCTTCCATGGCGTCACAATTCTTCAAAGACACCACATTTCATGGGTGTCTGATATTCCACCCGTTCTACTCAGATCATCAGAAGTCACTTTACCGAGCGCCCCACGTGCTGCCCTGTGCCACACTCCACGCACATACACGCCCCCACCACCGCCGACGCGCTGGCGCACACGCCCGTGTGGCTGGCTCCCTGTCTCCACAATCGAGGTGATTTCCCAGCAGAGGGTGAGGAGTGCACCGATCATGTGGCCTCAGCAGGGTGTGTTCCAGTCTTTTCCTTTTATGGTCCCTCAGACAGACAGATGTCGGGACAGACACACGCGGGACAAACAGGCAGGAAGCAGAGAGGGGCCCTGGCAACGTGGAGGCCATGTCTTTGGGGGTGTCTGGGCTTTCCGGGGGACCAGGGGACGGGGAAGATGGAGTTGTTGGGAGCAGTTGTTGGGAGCTTGTCCCTGGCTGCACTCTGAGGGACAAGTCCCAGACAAAGGGAGGTGACAAAACAGGGCTTCCTCTGCTTAAGGGAATACAGAAGGACGTGGGTGTCCACAGGACCAAAAACCTGAACTGCAGAATCCTGGGACCCCAGAGGGCCTCAGTACGACCTCAGTGGGACTGGCCCAGAGGGACCTCCTTGTCCAACTTTCCAACGGTCAATCGCAGGTGCTGAGGTCCAGCGTAGGGACCTCGTGGGACTACTGATTTGGGCAAAGAGCTTTTTCTGCCTCCCCATGTGGCCTGGACTAGGTCTCCCCCGGCTTCTGTCCCCAGAGCCAGAGTGAGCTCTTGAAGTCTTCAATGGGCGTTGAACGCAGTGCTCCGGAGGGTCTTTAGGACTGGGCAGAGGGGTTTGGGGGGAGGGTCCTTGAGCAGCAGGAGAGGAGAGAGGGAGGGAATTTGGAGACTGGCACACGGGCTTGACCTCAGAGGCGTCCACCCCTGTGCAGACACTCTGCCTTCCCTGCTGAGTCCTATGTGACTCCTTATGTCCCCGCAGATGCAGAGGGCAGTGCAGGGAGAGAAGAAGGTCCCCGTGTCCGGGATCCCCTGCCCACAGGGAGGTTTCTGGCATGGTCGCTCCAGGGAGCTGCCCTGTCAGGCTCCCTCCCAGACTGCTCTGGCTCTCATGGTCTGAAACTAGAGGCTGTTTGCCGGGAAACGCGGAAAAGCATGAACTCGGCTCTAGGGAGGAGCAGCAAATGCGTGAGGTCCGGAGTCAGCTCGGCCTGGCTAACTAACTGTGGGATCTTGGACAAGTCATTTGCCTCCCAAGAGCCCAAGACACACCCAGGGAGGAGGCTCCAGAGGGAGACCACCCTGGGACCATGTTGTTTCTCTGAGTCTCAGAAGCCTGCAGACCATTGGTGAGGATGGAGGGCTCCCTAGAAAAACACTGAAAACCACCTCAGCACTGGGCTCAGTGGGGAGACAGGCTGGGTTTCTCCCCTTGGTCAGGGGAAGAGGCTTTGCAAAGGCATGATTACTGGGTCACAACACCACAGTGTGGCCGTGCTGAGTTTGCTTAAAGAAGGGAGACAGCCTTCCCATTTTGTAGATGGAGAAACTGAGTCTCAGAGAAGGAAAATTACTGTCCCAGGCACTAGGGACTAGAACCCAGGATCCCCCTGCCTCTCCCCTTTCCACCCCTCCGCCTCTGCCCTCTGGCCACTCTCCTGAGCTTCCCTGGGGGTAAGAGAGGGGGCTGGGGACCCCCAGAAAACAGAACCCCAAAGAGAAAACCCTTCCCTGTTGACTGACTGCCCGAGACCTTCCCAAACCTTCTTTCCAGGGTGGGGGTTTGTTTCTGTGACAGCACGGGGTGGGTAGGACTGGTGCCGGGGGGTCTCCTGTTACCCCACATCCAAGGGGCACCCCAAGTGGGACGTGGTCCTGCCTTGCAGAGAGACAGCCTGGCACTGGGCCAGTGCCCCAGCGGCAGCGGCAGCTCAAGGCAGCTGGATGGGGCTGCCGCCAAGAATCCCAGGAATGCGGAGGGGCTGTGTCCTTCCCGCTCCTTTCCTACCCCCACCTCCTAGAACAGGATATTCCCCGTCCAGGGAAGCCCAAGTCCAGCCCTCTTATGGGAAAACCTCAGGGTATGTGAGGGGGCACCGCTCCTGCCCCGGGATGGGCTTTCAGTTCAGGGGACCCCAGGGGTCTGGCACGGCAGAGGAGGACGCAGCGGGTCTGTGTGGGTTCCACTGGGTACTGAGGACCTACTATGTGCTAAGTGCTTCGTGTGCACCAACTCACAGATCTCACAGCCATTGTCGGAGAGTCTGTTTTCCAAATCAGGAAGTTGAGGCTTGGCGGCGCTAAGGAGCTTGCCTGAAGGCACCAGCCGGCACGTGGCAAAGCCAGACTCCATCCGGGTCAGCCTGACACCGATGTCTTTGCTCTCAGCCACAGGGCCAGGTGGTCTCAATGCCGCTGTGGCCACAGGGGGACGGTCTCCTGGTGCCCCCCCCCCTTGGCACCTGCAGAGGTTGGGGGGAGGGGCGTGCAACAGAGAGGCAGCCCCTTCCCCGGCAGCTGGTCTGTCCTGTAGTTGGCAAAGGGTCAGTGTGGAGTTTGTCTCTGAGATACAGGGGCCCGCAGGCCAGCTCTCCACCTCTCCGTGGCTGCTCTTGCAGGGTCCTGGCACTGGCGAATCCCGGAGTTTGACCAGGGTACATTCCATTGGTTCAGGAGGGGCTCCTCTGGACCCCTTGTGATGAGCAGGGCAGGCTGTCCCTGGGAGCGGGGGGGCAGTTCAGGGAGAGGAGGTGGGGCTCAGGAAGGCTGAAGGGAGATGCAGATGTTGGGGGGAGAGCAGGAGGGCACTGACCCCAGCCCTGTGATGCTACAGGTATGTCCCCCTCTGCCAGCCTGCACCCATGTCCTCCCTCCCGAGGCCGGCCTGCCCCTGGCCCTTCCTCTGGGCTGTACCTCGGGGGGCATCACCCAGAGGGTCAGGTGCAGCCCTCCCACACTGGCCGGAGAGCCTGGAGTGCCTAGACTTGGACCAAGCTCTGCTGGCGGCTGATGGGGTGAAGGGGGGAGGGGTGGTGCTAGAGTGGGGGAGACAGAGAGGCCTGCGGAACATTGGGCTGTGCTGCAGGACAGCCCAGCCCCAGAACCCCTCCCCAAAACAGGCCCCCAAGTGGTTGGAAACACAGCCATCTACACAGGGGGATGAGCCCATTGAAAATAGGGGAAACCGAGGCTCAGGGGGACCAGGAGACCTGCTCAAGGTCACAGAGCTGTCACTTGGCAGAACTGTAATTTGAATTCTGGTCTTGGCCCTCTCCAAGGGTGTCCGAGCTAGAACCACTCACTGGGCCCTCCCCTGCTCCTGGCCTTCCATCCTGGTCCCTTAGCCCCAGAGGTCTGGATGGTTCTGCTCCAGTGTGTCGTCCTGCGCTGGTGCCTGGTCCCCTGGGGGGCCAGGGTCAGGTAAACAGGATCCCAGCCGCACTCCCTGACCTTGTTTACCTCCCGAAAGAATGCGAGGGCATTCTTCCCCTTCCCAGGCTGTGAGTCACCCCTCAGCAATGCGCCAGGCTCCCGCCACTGCCTGCCCGGCCCCCATTCAACCCCCTCCGGACGGGACCCTTGCCTCCTCACCGGGTGATGTCAACCATGTTAGTCCCCCCCACCCCCTCCCACCCCATGGAGCCCACCAGGCCTTGAGTCGTCATGGCGACAGCTCACAACAGGAAGCAGGGCCCAGTGGAGGCCTGTGCTGGGGCAGAAACACAGGAAGCCGCGCTGAGCACTGCGTAGCATTGTCAGCCTCGTAAAAAACAAAACAGGACAAAAAGATTTAATGAGAACAATTAGCCCAAAGAAAAAGGAAAAAAAAAAAAGGCCAAAAAAACAAACAAAGCCAAACAGCCTGAAGGCAGGAGGCTGGCTGAGCTCCAAGGACCCCGTGTTTTCCCTCCCAACACAATGTCGGTTAAATAATACTTCCTTCTCAGAAGAAGCCTCCTGGGGAAGAAGGGTCCTTCCCGGTGGCTCCTCTGCTGAGTCTCCCCAACTTCTAAGGCCCCCAAGGCTAGCCTGGCTCTTCCTGGTTCCCCTCGATAGCCTTGACCAAAGCTCATTTTCGTAACTTCCACTGAAGGTTTTGAGGGACCCCTCTCTCCCCATGACATCATTACTCCCCGGCTGCTGGGAGTGAGGCATCCAGCTCGTGGAAGAGAGCACAGGCCGTCCAGCCTTCAGATGGAAATTCACCCCCTCCCCCGGCGCCCCCCCCCCCCCCCGACTGTGAGATGCACAGAGATAGCTCTTGAACTTCAGTCTTCTCACTAGTTGGCCATCGTCACCATCAGCATCATCCTCGCCACCCCACTGAGGTGGGGTGAAGCTTAAATGAGTGGGCGCTTCAACTCTCACATAGGTGTTGAATGAACAAGAGGAAGGAGGAGCGAGCCAGGCGGAAGTTAAGTGGAAGGGGTTTCCAGCCCAGTGTGAACAGTCAGAGATGGAACAAGATGCCCTGGAAGGCACAGAGCTCCCTGGCAGTAGAGATGGGCGAATACAGGCTGGCAAGACTTGGGACTTTGGAGAGGGGAGGGTACAGCGCAGGCGCCCCGGGGCTCCCTCCCTCCACCAGCTGGGGGGCGGGTCCGGGGAGTCTGTCTGGAGAAGTCCATCTGCTGTGACTGCGGAGGACAGCCCACCTCTCGGGAGCTGGAAGCCCAGCTCTCTCTCCATCACCTGGAAGGGGACCAGGACCTCGGACAAAGCCAATTAGGCTCCAGCACGGTGGAGGCCACCATTCAGGTCCTTAGGAACATGAGGATCGTGAATGACACTGGCAAGACCGCAGCAGAGTACAGGCCATCCTGCAATGTGGGCCCAGCAGTTCCTGCCAAAGTCAGGGACCCAGGAAGCAGTGCAGGGCCCGAGCTGGGGCGGGAGGGACGGGGCACTCAGGTGAGCCTGGGGGAGGCTCGGGCCGGCCCTGGGCATCAAGGAGGCCACACAGAGGAGAAGGAAGAAGCCGATAGGAATTTGTCTGGCGGTGATGGAGCAGGTAGCTGCTGTGCTCAGGGCACGGAGGTGTGGTGACGAGAAAGCCCAGCGCGTTCTGGGCACAGGAACTGGGGCCATGTGACTGCCGTGCGACTTGGTGTCAGGAAATAAGGAGTCAGTTCTACATACTACAGGCACCAGTCCCCACTGGTTGCTTCTGATCCGTGCAAGTGGACAATTTAGGGGGCCGCCTCTGCCAGCGAAGGAACGCAGGGTGCAGACGCACCAGGAAAGAGCATAGGATGGGAGATCGGGGAATCCGGGGTCTGCTGATTTGGTTTCTTCCCCTTTGAACTCAGTATCTGTGACCCATCCTGGGAGTTGAATGAGTATTTATTGAATAAATAACGGCCACCTTATACTGAGATACATAGTTTGCATACATTGTCTTACTAATCCTTCCTCCAATTCTATGAGGGAGGCCGCATTCTTCGCAGTTTTTGCAAATGAAAAGAGGTGACTCAGAGAGGTTGAGGGACTTGCCCCAGGCTGCACAGCATGTAAGCTGGATTCCTGCCATCTCAGGAGACTCAGAGAGGTTGAGGGACTTGCCCCAGGCTGCACAGCATGTAAACTGGATTCCTGCCATCTCAGGCACACCGCGCTATAGGATTTACCCTGTGCTGGCCCCATGCCAGGCCTTGGGGACACACAGACGGTCAAGCCCCAGCCATGCCTCTGAGGAGCGTGTTGGGTTAGTGCCCTCAGCTTTCCCAGTCACAGACCAAGGGGTGGCAGAGGAAGACCTAGGTTCCTCCGAGCTGCCGCACAACCAGCCTCCACGAGGAGCTGGCAGTGGGGAACCACCATGGACGGCAGGGAGGCTGTCCGGGCCCAGCGGGGGGCGCGGGGTGGGGGAAGAAAGGCTGAGGTTGGGGAGGGAAGGAGGGGCACCTGAGCAGAGATCAGGTAACCGTGGGGGGGTCCTCTGAGAAAAGGAGCAGAGACCTGGGCTTGGTGAGGGACAGGAGCCGGGGTGGTGAGGGTCCAGGAGGAAATGGACATTAGTCCCAGGCTCTGGCCCTTGAGCTGGAAGCCAGGATCCAAACACTGCGGCTGGGGGTGGGGCTCAGGTGTGCCCCGGGAAGGACACGCCTGCCCACGCCGGTCTTCTTCCCTCCGTCCGGTGCCCCCCATGCACCTGCCTCAGGGGGTGGGAGGCAGGGCCAGGATCTCTTTCAATCCCCGGTGGAAATCCTCACGGGGGCTGTTGAAATGGGCTGCAGGAAGGGGACAGAGTCTGCGGCGGCCTGTGTGTGGAGCAGGCGAGGGAATAGGAGCTTGGCGTTGCAGGCCGGAGCTGCGGGAGGGCCAGGTGGGAACAGTGCTTGTCTTCTAGGACAGGAAGGGACAAAGGGGCATCACAAATGGCCGAGGAAGGGGCAGCGGCTTTGGAGCCACCAGGCCAGAGTCCTGTTTTGGTTCCGCTCTACACCGGGGATTGGGGCTCTCTTGAGTTACTTCCCTCTCTGGGCCTCGGTTTCCTCATCTGTGAAATGCAGGGTTCTGACTGTCAGGACAGGCAGCAAGCTGGCCTTGTGCTTGAGCCTGGCCCGTCCGGGCTCAGCCCTGTCTCTGCAGTCACTTGAGAAGACCCGATGGTGAGATGTTTTAATAACACGGGACATGATACGCTGTGCAGTGCGGGAATGTTCTGGCCACAACAATCGCTAGCTGCGTGACTTGGGCAAGATGCTCCGTCTCCACACCGGTTTCCGTGCCCATAAGAGGAACAGTGCCTACCTCCTGGGGGGCAGGGAGCAAATATGCCCACGGTGGCAAAACGGTACAGGTGGTAAGTGCCCAGAGAACCATCCTGAGATGCCTTCTAACTAGGGATCCCCCAGGGGCAGTTTTACTTCTGGACCCTGTGTTCCTCCTGGCCCTCAGGGCAGAGATGGGACCGGGCGGAGGAGGAAGGAGAGAAAGTGAGAAACTCTCCGACCCAGAGGTTGGGAGGGCCTCCCTTGGCCTTGGTCTCCTGGCAGTGATCTTGGTCCTGGGGCCTCGGCACACAAAGGGAGCTGGGAGCTCACAGGGAGGCCTAGGTCCCGGGGGAGAGGTCATGGCCTGGGCTCTCAGCCAGTCACCTAACCTCTCCAGGCTCCAGGGTGCTCCTCTGTAGAAGGAGAATGGAATAAGGACCCGAGGACATCACCCTGTGGAGGCTCTGGGTGTTCTCCCTTTCCAGAATCATCAGCTGCCCTTCCAGCAGCCTCCACCTCTGTATTGGTTTTTGCCTGGCAGTCTACACTCATGCTCAGAGTCTGCCCTAAAACTGACAAAGCCCTTGACCCAGCCCCGTCCCCCCCCCGCCCCCAGACCTCTCCTCCTTCCCTCTTGTCCATTCCGTCTCTCCACCTTCACCTGATGCCGTGACCAGCACTCTGGAAGTGGCCACATCTCTCCTGGGCCTTCAGCGCCTTCTGAGTCTCCCACCTGCTCCGGCTCCAAGAGCCACCCCCTGCTGGCGTTTCCTCTGTCTCCTCTGCTTTCGCTGCCAGCCCAGCCCGGACCTTCTGGATCCTACTTGGGACCCCGGCTCCACCCTCTTTTCCCCTCCCAGCCCAGGCGCCACACCCACGTGGAACCCCTCCCCAGCAGGGGCTCAGTGAGCCAGGACCCACAGCTGAGCTGTGCAACCTTTAGTTAGCTACTTACCTTCTCTGTGCCTCAGTTGCCGCACCTGTAAAACAGGGCTAAGAGTGGCTTCTCCATCCTAGGGTGATGGAGGGATGGACTGAGGAATAAATGGAAAGCACTCAGAATGTGCCCTTGCAGAGCAAGACCAAGCCTCAGAGCACCCGAGTCACACAGCCAGTAAGCATTAGAGTGGGGACTTGAGTTCGTTCCCTTCCATTTTCCTGGGGACACACCCATCTCCCCCATCCTCCCTGAGGGGGTTTGCAGAGAAGAGCAGGCATCCCATCTCCGGGGTGGAATTCCAGGCACAGAAAAGCCAGTGGGGTAAGACCCCCTGAGGATCTGAAGTGACACCAAGTGACACCTCTTACGTTGCTGCTGGGGTTCCTGCAGGTTCTGGCTCTGCCTTCTTTGGGGCTCCATACCTTGAGGGAAGCTGGGGAGCAGGAGCTGGGCAGACAGACGCTTGGGAGCCTGGCGCCACCTGGTGGCCACAGTGAGTCCCACTGTCCTCCCGAGCGCTCAAGAACTCTGGAGAGGCATCTGGCATCCGGTAGCCATCTCTCTGCAATGACTTTTTCAACTGGCCCTTTAACAGCTCCCCCTACTTCCCTTCTTCTTCTCATAAAGCCCCTTCTACCTCTCCCCTCCCCTCTTCCCAATGCATTTCTGAAGACCAGCTTCTTACTGACCGTACTTTATTCACTCAACAACCACTGAACTCCTATAAAGTGCCTGGCTCTAGACAGAGCATGGGATGCTGAGATGAATCAGATGTGTTCCTTGTCCTGGAGGAGCTCCCAGTCTGATGGGAACACACACAGAGACAGCATCAGGACTGTGACTAGGGGAAGCCCAGGGATTTTGCAGGGGATCAGGCAGAAGGGTAGCCTGGGGTGTTTCATGGCGCAGGAGGCAGTTGAGCATCATTTTGAAAGATGGACACGACCGCGACTGGTAGAGGTCCTCGGTAATCACGGGAGGGTTGGGGAGGAATGGCAGCAAATATTGAGGTCCTGAGCTGGGAGCCATTGAAGGGTGGTCCAGTGTGTCCAACACTACCAAGCAATTGACTCAATTCTGATTCTATCCCTCGGGAGATAGTGTTGGATCCCATAGGCTAAGGGCTCCTTAGTCCTATAATTCTCCCCCCGCCACCAGCTCCCACTTCAGATGCCAATCACAAGTCTACCTTGTCACCTTGTGCTGTTGACCAAATGATCTGCTATAAATCAGAGATTCCCAAGACATCTTCCTCGGGCTCAGTGAATCTGCTAGAGCAGCTCTCAGATCTAAGGAAAACAGTTTACTAACTAGATTATCAGTTTATTATAAAAGGGTACAGCTCAGCAACAGCCACATGGAAGAGAAGCACAGAGCAAGGTCTGGGGAAAGGGGTGGGGAGCTACCATGTTCTCCAAGTCCACCACCCTCCCGAGGCCTTGGTGCGCCTGGGTGGCTCAGTCAGTTAAGCGTCTGACTTCGGCTCAGGTCATGATCTCACGGTTCGTGGGTTCGAGCCCCGCGTCGGGCTCCGTGCTGACAGCTCAGAGCCTGGAGCCTGTTTCGGACTCTGTGTCTCCCCCTCTCTCTCTGACCCTCTCCTGCTCACTCTGTCTCTATCTCTCTCTCAAAAATAAATAAAAAACATTAAAAAAAAGAAAAAGAAAGCCAATCCAGAAGCTCTCTGAACTCTATCCTTTTGGGTTTTTACGGAGGCTTTATTACACAGGCATGGCTGGTTAAATCATTGGCCGTTGGCTGTTGATTCAACCTCCAGTCCTTCTCCCCTCCTTGGAAGTTATGGGGATGGGGCTGAAGTTGGAACCCTGTAATCACCTGGTTGGTTCCCTTGGCAACCAGCCCCCATCCTTAGTTGCTTTCCAAATGTCACTTCATTAACATAAACTCCGATGTGGTTGAAAGAGGTTTGTCAGCAATATCAACATGTCTTTATGGCTCTTAACATGAAGGGGATTCCATGGGCTTCAGAAGTACGGTCCCAGGAATGGGAAGAAGACCCAGGACATATTTCTTATTAGTATCACAGTATCATGAATGGTTAGTGGGTGTCACTCTGGCTGCAAGTGCTGAATGGAAGAGGTGGCAGGGACCAAGGTGAGGGACCGAGGTGCTGGTGGCTTGATCTGGGAGGGAGAGTGGTGGTGTGGTAGTGACCATCGTGGTTGGGAGGGGAGGATGGAATTGAGAGGTGGGTGGGAGTTGAGCCAGAAGGAGGGTCTGGGACACCTTTCAGAGCCTGAGAATCTGCATTTTTAATACTTAAATGCAAACTTTAAACAACATATTTACCTTTATTTTGATTTAAAAAATCACATGTTACTTTGCCATAATTAATTAACTAGACAAGAAAAATCATGCGTTCATCTCAATAGATGCAGAAAAAGCGTTCAACATTCTGTTGTAAAGAAAACTAGGAGGGGCGCCTGGGTGGCTTAGTCGGTTAAGCGTCCGACTTTCGCTTAGGTCATGATCTTGCGGTTCGTGGGTTCGAGCCCCGCGTCGGGCTCTGTGCTGACAGCCAGCTCAGAGCCTGGAGCCTGTTTCAGTCTGTGACTCCCTCTCTCTCTGACCCTCCCCTGCTCACACTGTCTCTCTCTCTCTCTAGAAATAAATAAAAACATTAAAAAAAAAAAAAGAAAACTAGGAAAAGAAGGAAATTCTCTCAATCTACTAAAGGGTGATTTAAAAAAATCTGTTGCTGTTATCATCAATACTGGTAAAACTTTGAGTGCTTTCTCCCTAAGATGAGGAAAAAGACAGAGATGTTTGATCTCAATATTTCTAGTCAACATCAGAGGAAAAGTCTGAGCCAGTGCAATAAGGCAAGAAAAAGAAAGACCTACAGACTGGAAATGAAGGAAATCTCAGACGCGGTCCTCTATGTAGAAAATTGGGTGAAATTTACAAAAAACTGGGTGAAGTTTACATAAAAGTTAATAGAACTAATAAACGAGTTTGGCAATGTTGTAGGATACAAGGTTGATATTAAAAAAATCAAAGTAGTTCTGTATGCCAGTTGTGAACAGCTGAAAATGGACATTAAAAATGTCACCACAGCAACAAAACACTTAGGGATGGCTCTGATGAAAACGTGTAGCAAGAGTACTCCCAAAACTGCAGACCACATTGCTGAAAATTTCAAAATTGTTGAAAGAATTTAAACAAGGGCTAAATATTAGGTGTTGTTAAAGGGAGAGTTATAACATTTTCATGGATTAGAAAATTGAATATTGTTGAGGGGTCAGTCATTTTAATTTTTTTTTTTTTTTTTTATTTCTAGAGAGAGAGAGTGAGCAGGGGAGGGTCAGAGAGAGAGGGAGTCACAGACTGAAACAGGCTCCAGGCTCTGAGTTGGCTGTCAGCACAGAGCCCGACGCGGGGCTCGAACCCACGAACCGTGAGATCATGACCTAAGCGAAAGTCGGACGCTTAACCGACTAAGCCACCCAGGCGCCCCAAGGGGTCAGTCATTTTAAAATAGAGCTACAGATTCAACAATACAAATTTGATCACGACTTTTTTTGAGAGGGCGGGAGGGGGAAGAAATTGGCCAGATGGATAACTATATGGAAAAGAATGAAACTTGATCCTCACGTCACATCATATACAGAAATTAACTCATAATGGATCATACAACTTAATGTAAGAACTTCCATTCTTTGAAAGACACCTTAAAAAATTAAAAGACAAGGCACAGTCTGGGGAAAATATTTGCAAAACTTTTGTCTGATAAAGGACTTGAAATGTATGAATAAATTTATAAATTCTTATAACTCAGAAATAAGACAAGCAACCAGACTTAAAAAAACTTTTTCCTGGGTGGCTCAGTCGGTTAAGCGTCCGACTTCGACTCAGGTCATGATCTCACAGTTTGTGGGTTTGAGCCCCGCATCAGGCTCTGTGCTGAACGTTTGCTCAGAGCCTGGAGCCTGCTTCCGATTCTGTGTCTCCCTCTCTCTCTGCCCCTCCCCCGCTCATGTTCTGTCTCTCTCTGTCTCAAAAATAAATAAAACTATAAAAAATAAATATTAAAAAGTAAAAATAAAACTAAATAAATGGGCAAAAGGTTTGAAAGCACATTTTACCAAAGAAGATATAGAATGGCAAATAAGCAAATGAAAAGATGCTCAATGTCATTAGTCATCAGAGAAATGCCAAGTTGTCTCCACTCTATCAGCACACATACAACAAATAGTTAAAGTGGAAAACACTTAATATCGAGTGTTGGTAAAGGCGTGGAGCAACTGGAACTCTCAGTGTTGATGGGAAGATAAAATAGTCCAGCCAGTGTTCAAAACAGGTGGATGGTTTCTCAGAACGTTGCCGTTTACAACCCAGTGACTCATCTAGGTTGTTTCCCAAGAGACGTGAAAATAGCTTCCTAGGCATGCTGCCACAGGTACATTTCCACTGGACTCCTGGATAAATCCCTTTGTTTCTCATTATTTAAAACTTTTAAAAAAATGTTTATTAATTTTTGAGGGGGGGAGGGGCAGAGAGAAAGAGGGAGACACTGAATCCAAGGCAGGCTCCAGGCTCCCACTGGTCAGCACAGAGCCCGACGCAGGGCTTGAATCCATGAACCATGAGATCATGACCTGAGCCGAAGTTGGACCCTTAACCGACTGAGCCACCCAGGCGCCCCACCTTTGTTTTTTATTTCCTACACTTTTCTCTTAGTTGTTTTCCACCTCCTATACTTACTGGTCCTCACCAAAGTCCGTGAGCTGCTCTGTACCTTGGGCCATGGTAGATGACTCAATCCCTTGTATGCATGTTGGATAGATGACTCAATCTCTGGCATCCATTCTTTGCACCATGACTAGTTCTTGCCAATGAAATGTGCCTGGAACGTGTGTTATTTCCATGGAAGTGACATGCCTTCTTTGCTTTCTATCTTCCCTTGTCTATCAGCTGATTGTTCCTAATGTCACCAATCCATGGAACAAGGAAGCAATACTTCCTACGAATGTCTTGTTAGATGAGAAAATGGCCTCCCATTAGTTTCTGGTGCTGTCAGTCATTATTTTTGTTACACAGACTATTTTTTTACATTTTTATTTTAAGTTTATTTTTATTCTGAGAAAGAGAGAGAGAGAGGCAGATAGACAGGGAGAGAATCTCAAGAAGGCTCCATGCTGTCAGCACAGAGCCGGACTTGGGGCTCGATCTCACACACCGGGAAATCATGACCTGAGCCAAAATCAAGAGTCAGACGCTTAACCAACTGAGCCAGTTAAGTGCCCCTATATAGACCATTTTTAACGGGCTCCGAATATAATTTTTGGTTCAAAGTAATTTTCCTTTAGAATTTGTATTTCTTTCTCTGCCATCTTCTGGCCTCTGTTACTGGTGATGCCAGACTGATTCGTATTCCTTTCTTTGTGATTTTGTTTTAAATAGAAAGCTTTAAATTTTTTAAATCCTTGGTGTTCAGACATTTCTTAGTGTGTAGAGGTGTTAGCCTTTTGAAAACGCATCCTGCCCATCAGCTGACAAGCTTTTCATTTTGGGGGTAGATCTCTGCAGAGCGCTGGGCGATTCTTTTCTATTTGGCTCCCTTTGGCCTCCCTACCTTCCGTTTCTGAAACTCCCGATAGCAAATGTGGGACCTGGATGGACCCTTTATAGCTCTTGTTTTTTCTTTCATATTCTACATCTTTGTGCAATGTGCTAGGATCCACTAACTCTTCATTCAGTTTGAAAATTTCGGCGACATTTTCAACGTCCGAGAATTCATTCTTATTTTCTGACGGCTCCTTTCTCAAAGCACCCTGTTCTTGTTTTGCTCATGGGGTGTCTCCCAAAATATCTCTGAGGAGCTTTCATCTCAAAGAGCCTGAATTATTTTTATTTTCTTTTGAGTGAGGTTTTTTTTTATTATTCTTTGTATTTCTCTTGCAGCTGCAATTCCCCCCTGAAGTACCTGCTACTTTTCGGATAAAGACGAAAATCCTCAACATAGCCTAAAATACCCTGTAGAGTGTGGCCCCCCCTAACTACAGCTTCAGAAATGTTTCTTTTAAATTTACTTTAATGTTGTAGGGTCACCTGGGTGGCTCAGTTAGTTAAGTGTCCGACTTCGGCTCAGGTCATGCATGATCTCACGGTTTATGAGTTCGAGCCCTGTGTCGGTCCCTGTGCTGACCACTCAGAGCCTGGAGCCTGCCTGGGATTCTGTGTCCCCCTCTCTCTGCCCTTCCCCTGCTCATGCTCTGTCTCTTTTTTTCTCTTTCAAAAATAAATAAACAGTAAAACAATTTTAATATAGTTTAATTTTTGGGTTGTGACACATAATATATGTAAGCGTGTATAAAGCATACGGAAATTCAAAGATAATAATATTCATAACATAAACAACTTCCAAATTAAGAAAGGGCACATCCCCAGGGCTGTGTGTTCCTCTGCATTCATACACACCTCGCTCCCCAAGGAGGAATCACTATTTTGATCTCTGCAATAATCATTTCCTTGTTTCCCATTAGTTTTACCATCTATGCACACATCCACACACAAAATAATGTCAGCTTTGCTTGGTTTTTAACTGTAAAGAAGTGGTACCCTATAATTTGTATTCTTATTTCTTTTGCCAACCGTTATTTTGAAAGATCCATCCAAGTTGATATTTTCACTGTGGTTCCTTAAATCTCAATGCCGAATAATAATCATGTGAATAGAACGGGCTTTACTTGCTCAGTCTTCTGGATTTAGAGACTGGTTCCAGTTTCTGGTTTTTACAAATACTATTGGTATGAACATTTAAAAACGGGTTTTGGGGGTGCCTGGGTGGTTCAGTGGTTAAGTGTCCCAGTTCCGCTCAGGTCATGATCTTAGGGTTTGTGAGTTCGAGCCCTGCCTTGGGCTCTCTGCTGTCAGGGCAGAGCCTGCTTCGGATCCTCTGTCTCCCTCTATCTCTGCCTCTCCTTGCACCCCCCTCACAAAAATAAATAAACATTTAACAAAACAAAATAGGTATTCAGGAGTATATGTGCAAGCATTGCTTTGAGGTGTGTCCCTAGGTGACAAATTGCTGGCTTACAGATTCTGTGCAGTGTCAAATGTATCCAGTAGTGCCAACCCGATTTCCAAAGTGGGTGAAGCCACTGTCATTCACCAGTTGTGTGTGAGAGTCCACGCTGTTTCACGCTCCTGTCAGGACTTGCTGTTATCAGACTTTTAAGTTTTGCTTAACAGGTGGGGGTGAAGTTCTATCTCGTTGGGGGTTTGTGTTTCCACTGCTCATGGGACTGAGTAACTTTTCATCGCAGTGATTGCTTGTTCCTCTTTATGAAGTTAGGGTTCAAGTCTTTTGCCATCCTTCTCCTCTCTTGTATTTCTGTTACCAATTGGTTGTCTATCCTCTCTCTCATTTTTTTAAAAATAGATTCCACGCTCAGTGTGGAGCCCATCTCAGACCCTGAGATCAAGACCTGGGCTGAAATTGGGACGCCTGGGTGGCTCAGTCGGTTGAGTGGCCAACTTCAGCTCAGGTCATGATCTCATGGTTTGTGGGTTCAAGCCCCACATTGGGCTCTGTGCTGACAGCTAGCTCAGAGCCTGAAGCCTGCTTCTGATTCTGGGTCTCACTCTCTCTCTGACCCTCCCCTGCTCACGCTGTCTCTCTCTCTAGAAAAAAAAAAAAAAAATTAAAAAAAAAAAAAAACTGGGCTGAGATCAAGAAGCGGAAGCTTACCAACTGAGCCACCCAGACACTCCAGCTGTCTATCGAATTCCTTATAGAGTCTCCTTTGTCAATTAATGAGTATTTTAAATGTTTTGTTCCTCTTTTTTTTTTTTTTTTTGAAAGAGAGAGAGGGTGCAAGTCAGAGAGGGACAGAGAGAGAGAATCCCGTGATGGGGGGCAGGGAGAGAGGGAGAGACAGACAGAGAGAAGCAGGGCTCACCCCAAGTGGGGGCTCAACCTCACGAACATGATCTCAACCTCATGAGATCATGACCTGAGCCAAAGTCAGATGGTTAACGAGAAACGACTGAGCCACCCAGAGACACCCTGTTTTCTTCCTCTTTTAACTGTCTAGTCTCTGATACAGTTCATGAGGTGAATGTAATCAGTTATTGATTGTTTCCTGGGTGACTTAGGTTCCTTGTGTCTCATGTAAGAAATTATTCTCTACCCCACGTGACTAAAGAGATTTTAAAATATTGTCTTCTAAAAGTTTCGCAGTTTTACTTTTTACATTTAGGCTTGAAAGTCATATGGAGTAAATTTTGATGATGTAGGAGAAATGATACATTTCCCCCCATAAGAATCACTAATTATTTGGCACCATTTATAACAAAGTACATACTCACTGACCAGTGATCTCAGCCTCTCTCCCTCCAAATCTATACATATGTTTGTTGAGTGTTTTGGTAATGTCTTGCTATCTGTGAGGGACAATTTCTTCTCCACCATCTCCTCTCCCTTCTCTTCCTTTAAGGGTGCCCTGGCTAGTCTCAGTCCTCTGTACTTCCAAATACATGTTACATACAGCCTATTCAGTTCCCCCAAATGGGGTGATTCTGTAGGATTGCCTTGACCATATAGATCAACTTGGAGAGAGCTGATATGGTTCCAGTATTGAGTCTTTCGATCTATGAACATGGCTTAACTCTCCATTTTATTTTATTTTATTTTTTAATATTTTTTTAAATTTATTTCTAGGGGAGAGAGAGAGAGAGACAGCGTGAGCAGGGGAGGGTCAGAGAGAGAGGGAGTCACAGACTGAAACAGGCTCCAGGCTCTGAGCTGGCAGTCAGCACAGAGCCCGACGCGGGGCTCGAACCCACGAACCGTGAGATCATGACCTAAGCGAAAGTCGGACGCTTAACCGACTAAGCCACCCAGGCGCCCCTTAACTCTCCATTTTAAACCATTTTAATTACCATGTAGTTAACACACAGTGTTAGATTAGTTTTGGGTGTACAATACAGTGATTCAACAATTCTGTATATGTATTACTCAGTGTTCATCGTGGTGTGTTCTTCATCTCCTTCACCTATTCCCTCCATCCCCACCCCCACCCCCGCCCTCTAATAACCACTGATTTGTTTGTTTATTAAAGATTTTATTTTTGGGCGCCTGGTGGCTCAGTCGGTTAAGCATCCGACTTTGGCTCAGGTCATGATCTCACAGTTCGTGGATTCAAGCCCCTTGTCAGGCTCTGTGCTGACTGCCAGCTCAGAGCCTGGAGCCTGTTTCAGACTCTGTATCTCCCTCTCTCTCTGACCCTTCCCTGCTCATCCTGTCTCTCTCTCTCTCTTTCAGATATAAATAAAAAACATTAAAAAATTAAAAAAAAATTTTATTTTTAAGTAAGCTGTGCACCCAGCATGGGGCTCAAACTCATGACCCCAAGATCAAGAGCCGCACACTTCACTGACTGAGCCAGCCAGGTGCCCTTACCTGTTTGTTTTATGTGTTAACCCTCCATTTTGATCTAGCCTTTAATGTTTCTCAGTGTAGAATTTTTTAAATGTTTACTTATTTATATTTGGAGAGAGAGAGAGACTGTGCATGCATGCGTGAGCATGCAGGGGAGGGGCAGAGAGAGAGAATCCCAAGCAGGCTTTGGGCTGTCAGCGCAGAGCCTGACTCAGGATCGCATGAACTGTGAGACCATGACCCGAACAAAAATCAAGAGTCAGATGCTCAACTGACTGTACCACCCAAGCACCCCTCTCCATATAAAATTTTATTCCATAATGACCTTGCATATATTCACCGATTTATCCGTAGGTACTTTACATAGTTTTATTATGCTATAAATGATAGCTTATTGTACTTCACTTTCTAATCATTTATTACCAGCATAGAGAAGCCCAAAACAACAGATTTTTGTATATTGGGTTGTTTTTAATCCAATTTTTGCTAAATTCTTTTATTAACCTGAAAAAATAATCTGAAGAATTATTTTGGATTTTCTACAGAGAATCTGAAAATCATGACACTGCTATTTATTTCTAAACCTTTTGCCTTTGTTTTCATTCTGTTGTCTTACTGTCTAGGACAGCACACATGCATAATGTGAAATCTTCCACCAGCCGCATTAAAAAAATCAAAAGAAGTAGGTGAAATTCATTTTTATATTTCATATAATCCAATATATAAAAATATTGTTTCAATATGTAATCAATATAGAACTATTTTTTAACATTTATTTATTTTTGAGACAGAGAGAGAGAGAGAGAGCGTGAACAGGGAAGAGGCAGAGAGAGAGGGAGACACAGAATCCGAAGCAGGCTCCAGGCTTTGAGCTGTCAGCACAGAGCCCGATGCGGGGCTCAAACCCACAAACCACGAGATCATGACCTGAGGCAAAATCGGACGCCTAACCGACTGAGCCGCCCAGGCGTCCCAATATAGAACTATTAGTGAAACATTTTATGGTGTGAATTTTTACTCGACCAAGTTGTTAAAAATCCGATATCGGGGCTCCTGGGTGGCTCAGTTGGTTGAGCGTCCGACTTCGGCTCAGGTCATGATCTCACAGTTCGTTGGTTCGAGCCCCGCGCCGGGCTCTGGGCTGACAGCAGCTCAGAGCCTGGAACCTGTTTCAGATTCTGTGTCTCCCTCTCTCTCTGACCCTCCCCTGCTCACGCTGTCTCTCTCTCTCTCTCTCAGAAATAAATGAAAACATTAAAAAAAATTTTTTTTAAATTAAAGTCCGATAAGCATTGAGTTTTACCCTGACAGCTCAACTGGGACTAGTCATAGTTGATATTCTCATTAGTCACAGGTGGCTAGTGGCTACCATACTGGGCAACACAGGTCTAAGATATCTGGTGTCGTGTTTCATGGAAATGGAGATTGCAGCCATCCTTGCCTTTGTTATCAATCTCAAGGGGAATGCTTTCAATATTTCTCCATTAATTAGGGTATTTGCTGTAGGCTTTTTGGAGATTTCTTTACCAGGAGAAAGACATTCCCTTGTTTTAAGACATAAACAAATGTCTAACTTTTCCTGCAGCTATAGAGATGACCCTATGTCCTTCTCCTTTAACTTTTAACGTGGTGAATTCCATTGACTGATTTTCAAATGGTAAGCCAACCTAGCATTTCTGCATGAGACCCAGTTATCACTTTTTTATATTGTCAGATCTGGTTTGCTGATGTTTTGTTTAAGATTTTTGTATCTATATTCCTGAGTGACATTGGGCTACAATTTTTTTATTTTTGCACTATACCTGTGGTGTGCAGAAAAGTTGAGGTGAGACTAGAACAGTTTTCTTCTTTAAATAATTCATAGGCGAAGCCCTCTGGGCCTGAGTTTTCTTTGTGGGAACATTACTGATGGTCAAGCTAATTCTTTTAATGGTTATGGGGAAATCTGATGTCCACTTGTTGCCATGGAGCATCAGGTTGTGATGGTGCCAAGATAGTTTCATACCAGTTGGTACAGAGCCTCCACTCCCCACCCTCCAAGTGCCACAGCCACCCCAAGGCTGCCCAGATTCCCCAGACCTTTTGATGATACACAGATCAAAGAGTTAATGCCTGGTGTAGCCAGGGGTCTCTGCTCAGTGCAAAGGCAGGCACCTGTTATGAGTGCTCACTGCCTGATTGTTCGATACTTTGGTACTGTGACCAGGGATGCTCATTTAGGTTTTCTCTCAAGTCAGTTTTGGCAGGTTACAGCTTTCTAAAAATTTTCCCAGTTCATTAAAAATTTTAAGTTACTGTAATAGTTATTCATAATTAACTTTTACCGTCTCTTTTTCTCAATATCTGCAGACTCTCTAGCTCTTCATTCCTGATATTGGTTAATTGTGCTTTCTCTCTCTTTTTTTAATTTATTTCTGAGAGAGAAAGAGAGAGAGAGAGAGAGATACAGCGTGAGCAGGGGAGGGTCAGAGAGAGAGGGGGACACAGAATTGGAACCAGGTTCCAGGCTCTGAGCTACCTGTCAGCACAGAGCCCGACGCAGGACTCGAACCCACGAAACGCAAGATTATGACCCGAGCCAAAGTCAGATGCCCAACCAACTGAGCCACCCAGGTGCCCCCTTTCTCTCTTTTTTCTTGATCAATTTCACCAGAGGTTGTCAGTTACAATCAGTATTTTCCTAGAAGTAATTTTTGTTTTTTGCTGATCCTTTCCATTACCTTCTTTTTTTAAAAAAATTTTTTTAAACATTTTATTTTATGAGAGACAGAGACAGAGCATGAACAGGGAAGGGGCACAGAGAGAGGGAGACACAGAATCTGAAGGAGGCTCCAGGCTCTGAGCTGTCAGCACAGAGCCCGACGCAGGGCTTGAACCTACAACAGTGAGATCATGACCTGAGCTGAAGTCAGATGCTCAACCCACCAATCACCCAGGCGCCCCATTTCTGTTACCTTCTGTTCTTACTATTACTCTGTCCTTCCTTTTGTTTTCTTTGTTTTACTTTACTGTCCTTTTCCCAGCTTTTTGAGATGGGCACTTAGTACTTTTGGCCTTTTCTCTTTTCTAATATAAACATTAAAAGCCATAAACTTCCCTCTGAGTCATGTTTTAGCTGTATCCTGCAATTTTTTTTAAGATTTTATTTTTAAGGGCGTCTGGGTGGCTCAGTTAGTTAAGCGTTCGACTTCAGCTTAACTGAAGGTCATGATCTGGAGGTTGGACTCCCAAGTCGGGCTCCTTGCTGACATTTCAGAGCCTGGAGCCTGCTTCAGATTCTGTGTCTACCTCTCTCTCTGCCCCTCCCTCCCCTGCTCACACTCTCCTTCTCTCAAGAATAAACATTAAAACTTTTTTAAAAAAAGATTTTTTAAAAGTAATCTCCACACCCAACATGGGGCTCAAACTCACAACCCTGAGATCAAGAGGCATACACTCTACCGACTGAGACAGCCAAGCACCCATGCAGCTTTTAACATGTAATATTTCTTTTTTTTAAAAAAATATTTTATTTATTTCAGAGAGAGAGAGACAGCATGAGCAGGGGAGGGTCAGAGAGAGGGGGAGACACAGAATCTGAAACAGGCTCCAGGCTCTGAGCTAGCTGTCAGCCCAGAGCCCGGAGCGGGGCTCGAACACACAAACCATAAGATCATGACCTGAGCCGAAGTCGGACGTTTAACCGACTGAGCCACCCAGGCGCCTCAATGTGTAATATTTCTATTCCATTCAGTTAAAAGTATTTTATAATTTCTTCTTTGGTGCATCAGTTATTTAGAAAGAAACATCTTAATTTCTAAATAACTGATGCACCAAAGAAGAAATCAAAAAATTTTTCATTATTAATCTCTGGTTTATTTGTGCTGTGGTCAGAGGAGTTACTCTATATGATTTCAAACTTTAGCAATTTCTTGAGATTTATGGTTTTTGTAAATATCCCATAAGTCTTGAAAAGTATTCTGCAGTTATAGCCACAGTGTTCTATGGAAGTCCATTAGTCAAGTGTTTTCATCATATCTTCATTGAATGTATTTCTGTTTGTTCTACCAATTACAGAGGGGTGTGTTTTTAGATCTCCCACTAGAATTGTAGATCAATTTTTCCGTGTAGTTTTCTTCATGCTTCTTATCTGTTAAGATTATGGAATTTGCACACAGATTTTAAATTGTTTTATCTTTCTGGTGAATTGGATCATTTTCATTATGAAGCAAGTTTCTTTATTTCTAGTGAGGGTGGTGTTTTGTTTTTTTCTTCCCCCCAGTATTTAAGGGACCAGACCAGCCTTCTTTTCGTTAGCCTTTGTGTGATGTATTTTCCCAAGCATTTGCTTTCATCCTTTCAATACCCTTATGTTTTGGGAAGTGTCCCCTTGGAGTGCCTTCTCCAAATTGCATGTAGTAGGATTTTTATCCAGTCTGATAGTCTTTGTATTTTATCTACAAAATATCTAGTCCACTTGCACTTATTGAATTATAGCACATTTGAATTTATACCTGCCATCTATTTGTCCACCTGTCTTGTATTTATTTTTCTCTCCATTCTCACTTGGTTTAGGATTCAGTGGGTTGATTTTCTTTTTATTTTCCTGGGATGAATATTATAAACTGCAGTTCCATTCTTCTAGTTTACCCTGGTAATGACAAGTTACCTTCTTAACAACAAGTCTAAGTGGATTTCATATCTCCATTGTCCTCCTGAATAATTAAAGGATCTTAGAACCCTTTAACTCCAATCATCCAAGTTACACGCTATTGTTCTTGTGTGTTTTAATTCTATTTTTATCCAAACGACATTGTTATTGTTTTATATTATCAATGTCCTTCATTGTTCTTTATTCCCTATTGCATCAGACCTCTGTCTGTGATCATCTTCCTCCCGTCTGAAGTCCTTCCGTTGGAATTTCCTTTAGGGAGGGTACGCTAGAGGTAAAGGTTTAGTCTTAGTATTTGTAAATATTATTATTTCACCGCCTCCTGGAAAGATATTTTCACTGGGCACATAATTCTTGAAATAAATTTTCACTGGGTATATAATTCTAAGATGATGGTTATTTCTTCCTGGGACATTAGATAAATGATTCCAGCGCTTTCTGGCTGGCTTCGGTTGCTTCTGATGAAAACAAAACAAAACAAAACAAAACAAAACCAAACCCAAGTGTAAATCTATCATCTCTTTCTTTGTGCTCCAGACGGAGTCTTTTGGACTTTATTCTGACGGAATAAAGAGCTATCGGAGGTTTTTAAGCACTAGGGTGACCCAGTCACATCTGCACTTTAGAAAGCGCTCTCTGGCACTGTGTGGACACGGGCTCGGAAAGATGTGCAGCACAGAGCAAAGGACGAGGGGTGTGAAGGGGAGAGGGCAGAAAGGGAGGACTTGAGATCGATGCAGGTAGGCGGTGGGAGCCGGAGGGGCGCGCTTCCGGGCGGGTATGAATGGTGGCGCCGGACCGAAAACGGAAGGGGGTTGGGGTGGGTGAGGCTGGGACCTCGAGATCCATTCATTCCACAAACAGTGGAACGACTACTATATGCCCAGCGCCAAGTGCGTGGCAGCAAAACCGGTCCCGGTGTGCACATTCCATCGCCCCGGCCACACCTGCCGGGAATTATTGCCTTGCCGGGGCCCTCCGCACAGCCGCCCACGGACGGACGGACGGACGGACGGCGGACGGAGTGACCAACATGCAGGCGCCCGCTCAAGACTGGCCAAACCACGCCGCTCCGGAGCCCGGATCTAGAGGCCTGGGTCCTCAGAAGGAAATCTCGGCTGGCCCCGCCCTCCCGCAGCTCTGGGGTGCGCGCCCCCGCCCCGCGTAGGAGGTGGGCCACATGGCCTCCGCGGTCTGCCCGCTTCACAGCTGCCCAACCCGGGCGTGTGGCTTCCGGCCTCTCAGGGTCGCCGGGAGCATTTTAAGAAACGCGTCTCGGTATTAAGATCTCGTTCCGCCCCAGCGCCAAGCAACACCGGCGCCAAATAAGTCCCGCGGGCCGTCGCCGCAGAATTGCAACTCGCGGCCCCCGGCGCCGCGGCGGGTGGGGCGGGGCTCCGTGGGGGGCGGGGCCAGGAGGGGGCGGGGCCGCGGGCGAGGGAGGCCGGGGAGGGAGGGGCGTGACCTGCTGGGCGCGAGCCGAGCCCCCGCCCCGCCTCCTCCTCGCGCGCTCGCTCGCTCGCTCGCGCAGAGGAAAACGTTGCGCAGGTTCAAAAATGGAACGTCGGCGGCGTGAGGGAGCGCGAGGGGGTGTGCGCGCGTGCGCGTGCGCGTGCGCGTGCGCGCCCGGGCGAGGGTGACGGGGTCCCCGCCGGCCCGAGCATCGCGCGCCTCAGCCGCGGCCCCGCAGCTCCGCCCCCGGCCCGGCCCGGCCCGGCCCCGGGCCCGCTCGCCCGCCGCCCCGCATGGAGCTGTCAGCCATCGGCGAGCAGGTGTTCGCGGTGGAGAGCATCCGGAAGAAGCGCGTGCGGAAGGTGAGGCTGCCTGGGGGCGGCTCCCAGGACCCCTGTGGGGTCCCCCGTTGTCCCCAGCACCGTCCCCTCCACGCTGGCGGCGAGGGGGAAAGTGGGGCGGGGGGGCCCAGGCAGCTCCGTGCTGCTGGGCTCGTCTCCCCAGTCCGTGCCTCAGTTTCCCCTGCCACCTTGTAGGACGAGTAGAATAAAAGTTGTCGCCCCAGCATCCTGGGGGCAGCTGAGCCCGCCAGAGCTGGAGATTAGGATCAGACTGTAGGGATCCTGAACGCCATCCTTCCTCAACCTCCCCTCATTCTAAATAAGGGGAGATTGAGGCCCAAGTTGAGGAAAAGGCTTGCCTGGTGTGCTAAGCGTCGGAGCTGGGTCTCGAACTCAAAGACTCTGGACTCGGTACCGAGACCTTTGAAGTTGGGGGCGGAGCTTCAGCCTCCCGCCTCTGAAGACTAACTCTGGACTTCGACCTTTTCGGATCCCTTCTCCCCCCACCTCCGTCTTTCTCGCGGTCTTCCAGCGCACACCTCTCTGGCTTCCCCACCCCAACTCTGAGCCCCGCCCGGCCGGGCTCCGTGAGGCCGCCCACCGCGCTGGGGCATCCTCTAAGCTCCTCCCCCTTCCCCTCGCCTCCGAAGCAGACGCCCTGCAATTTCAGGAGGCGTCTGTTCCACCGGGTTCGGGTACCCGCGCCTTGGGGCTCGACTCTGGCGATCCGTACTTCCTGTGCACCTGTTTGCAGAGTGGTCGCCTCAGACCGGAGGTTGGGGATGGAAGCCCTTGGGGAAAGTTCACCCTCTGGCAGTCACCACCATCCTTTACCTTCATCTCCTCTCGGCAGCCCTTAGGGAGGCTCCAGTGGCAGCGCTGGGAGGGGTCTTGGAGGCCGCCTCCTGCCATTTGACAGAGGCAGAGACTCAGACCCCAGCAGAGGAAATGACCTGGTCAAGGTCACGCAGCGAGGTAGAGATGGAGGTAGAGCGGGGGCTCAAGTTGACTGATTGCTGGCTCATCTTCTTTGCAGAGAGAAAACTCAGCCCTGGCGGCTGGGGCCAAGGGTGAAGTTTGAGGTGGGCGGTGGACTTTTGCTTCGCCCAGCTCTGATGGGGGTTGAACTCTTGGGGCTGCCCTCCCCCCTCCCTCCCCCTTCCTCCAAGGGTTCCTCCATTTTAATTTATTCCACAAAGCCCAGTGTTTTCCACTCACCGTAGCTGAGCAGATATAGTGGTTGCCCTCCTTCCCCATGGTAGTGCCAGAGGAACATCATTCCTTCAGTCGCCATTCAAAACAGATTTACTGAGGGCCTGTTATGGACCAGGCACCATTCTCAGCCCCAGAAAATATGTCCCTTCCCTCACGGAGCTGACACGCTAGCAGAGGAAACAGGCAACCAATGAGTAAATAAATACAGATGCCCCCCAGTGGGGCCCAGCGTTATGCAGGAAGAGAGCTGGAAGGTGGGAGAGATGGCATTAGAAAGGTTGGTCAGGGCGGGCCTCCATGAGGAGGTGATCTATCTCGGTCTTGAAGTTTTGGTGCGGATGGCTTTGGACTGGAAGGCCAGGCCCCTGTCAGGGAGGAAGGGAGGGGTCAGGCTCTATTTTCTAACTACTAGACTTGTGACCACCACTTCTGAAGGTGGAGACTTCGGTAGCCTTTTTGGGGGTCCCGCCGGTGGTCTTTTGAGTTGAGAGTCCTGAAGTCACCAGGGTGTCGCCTCTGGGCCAGAGGCAGCTTCTCCCGGAGAGGGGACTCTGGGGCCAGCGCCGTGGGAAACGTACCAGGGAGGAATTTTTCTAGGATCTGGACAGTCTTCTGTTCTAAAAAGTCAAGAGTTAGGGTCTCGGCGCTGGGACTCTGGACCCTGGACCTTTGGCAACTCATGTCCCATTTGGTCTTCGTTTCCCCATGTGTGACACAAGCTCTGAGCTTCTGAAATGTTTGGGGCCAGATACGCTCCTGTGCTTTCAGAGGAAGGACAGTCTGGGGTGATCATGCGGCAGCCAAAGTTTGGGTGTCTCTGGGCTGGGGGGGATCTGGTGGGAGGTGGGTGTCCCTGGGCTGTGTATGTGTTGGGAGGGGACATCCGTCCGCAGTAGGTGTTGGGCCTTACTGTCCTGTGAGTTGGGGTTGCCGTGCATCTCACTATTTTTGCTTCTCTTTCTTCCCAGGGTAAAGTGGAGTATCTGGTGAAATGGAAAGGATGGCCTCCAAAGTAAGGCTCGTGTGTGTGTGTGTGTGTGCGCGCGCGCGCCTACCTGTTCACCCTTCTCTCTGCCTCGTGTTTCCTCCTGCCTAGCTTTTAGCTCCAGCTGCTTTAGTAATTGGCAATTGGACCTTGATTAAATCCTCCTCCTCTCTGGGCCTCAGTTTTCCCTCTGCCAGCTGACGGGCTGGAAGGCCATGAGGGCCAAGGTGGGCCCAGCTTCTCTTCTCTCCTGCTCCCCTCTGGGTTGAGCTGCATCTTCTGATTGGAGCCCCCCCTCCCCTCCTTCTGGCTTTTCCTGGCACCTGGGAGGTGAAGGCCTGGCATCTTGGCTTCAGAGATGGCCACTGGCCAGGTGGAGGCAGAACAAATACTAGCTGCTTGTGGGTTTGTGGGACTGGATAAGACAAGTCTAGCCAGTGGGGCATGAGTCCTCAGTGCCACAGAGCTGGGGACAGAGCCGGAGCCCACGTTGCCTTTGGACAGCATTCTCCAGTCTCCCAAGCAGATTTCCGTACAGCCTTGTGAAGCAGGTATGGTGCTGATCTCTAAAGACGCGAAAACATGTTCAGAGAAGGTAAGCACCTTGCCTTAGGTCACACAGCAAGTGGAGGCAGAGGTGGGACTTGAACTGGGCCTCACCACTTTCAGATGTCTCCTTTGTGCCTCTTCCATCGCAGAGTTGGGGACAGGTTGCTGGGTCCAGGACCTCTCCCAGTGGCTCCACCTCTCCCGCTAGGGTCCAATCAGGAACCTTCTTCCTGACCAATCACCTCCGAACAGGGCGGTGGGAGCCGGAGGGAATGAGCAAGTCGTGGGGCCTCTCCATTGGTCTGTGGGTGCCCTGCCTCCTTGCCCTTCCTGCTAGGGACTGCTGGAAACCCCCTTTGCCCAGAGCCTCTGCTTTCTGTGCAAGGGACTTTCTGCCGTGTTTATGTTGAGGGCTGACCTGGTATTGGATTCTAGGAGCATCTTGGGAGCCTGGGGGTAGGGTGGAGAGAGCGGGGAGACCGAGCAGAGGGGAATACAGCCTGTGTTACCTGAGCCGCCCTTCCTGCAAAATACGTTCAAAAGGCCAGGCCCTGCTCTCCTCTCCCAGGCTCCTTCACTTTGGAGGTGAAAGGCCTGGGCCTGCGTGTTCAGGACACCGGGCAGGTATCTGGAGGACTGGGGTTGGTGGCTGGCCAACCAGCAATGCACTGGTTCACTCCTGCTGCCCCCTCCCCCACACCCCAGACTTGGAGAGGGCTCCCCTCTTCCTCGCAGGACACACCTGGGTGAAGACACTAAGAGTTGAGGGGGAGCTAGAAAAGGAAGATGCATAGGGTGGGCAGCAGAAGCGCGGACTCCCCGGGTGGGTGCTCCCCCCCCCCCAGCTTCTGGGCTGGACATTGCCCTGGGGGGGTAGTCAGCAGCCTGTGGGCTGTTTTTCCTCCTCTGTAGACTCCCATCTTTTGAAAGATTTCCTTCTCTAAACAGAGGTTCTTATCAACGAAGAGTTCCTCCTTCCACTTTTTAAATCCTAAGTGGATATGTCTGCCTTCCAGAGCTTCAGCCAGCAGAAAAGGACCTAGCATTCCAAAGGCAGTGCTCGGGCTTCTGCTGGCCAGAGCCCCTCGCCCTGATGCCACTTGTTTCTTAACACGCTGAGAGCACCAGGTGGGCCCTAATGCCCGCCTTTTGTGACTCCCCACAGGGGTTCTGGGAGCCCCGTTTGACCAGATGACCTGGGGCATCCCTCGCTCCCCTGCACGTTGGTCCTGGGTTCCTGGTCTGGCTCACAGCCATCCAGGTCCCTAACATGCTGGGGCCTCTGCTCCCTCCTCTCCAGATTGGAATCACTGAAGCCTCGGTCACAGCATTGTCAGGAGGATTAGATGATGGAGATAAAGTACCTGGTGCTTTCTCAGATGACCAGGCACTTAGGAAATGTTTGCTGTTAATACAAAGTTAGTTCAGCTTCTAGGTCTCCCTGCAGCCAGGAAAGGGATCTGGGAAACCCCATTCCTCCTAAGAGCTCAGCATAGCCTTAGAAATGATTTAGGTCAGTCCTCAGGTGGGGAAACTGAGGCTCAAAGTGGGGGGAATCATTACAAGAATATAGCTTCCAGCCGCATGCGGTGTGGTACCTACTTCATGCCACCCGCTACATCACCCCATTTCACTTGGGGGAAAACAGGTTCAGTCAGGGGGGGAACAGGAGAACCCAGGCTCCTTTGTACTCCACGGGGGTGTTAGTCTCCCCTTCTCAGGGGCCCTTGCTTGGAGAAGAGGCTGAGAAAGAGGGTGGGAGTGGGTAGTTGGGCAGGCCTGGGAGCCTTGGCTGGGGCAGAGCTGGCCTTGTTGGGGAGGAGAGTCTGATTCTCCTGCTCAGCAGCACCTTCCTTGCCTTGGCCAACGAGGCTTATGTTAATGACAGAAACCATGATTGAAACAAACACTCGCTCTGTGCCAGGCCCCTCTTAGGCCATTACATGCTTTGCCCATTTTCTCTCCCCAACTGCAGATAAATGACTGCCTTTCATCCCCAGCAGATGGGGCAGAGGAGCTATCTTGTTTGTTCTGGAAGGTACTGCATATTGCCCAGGGAGGGGCTGGGGGAACAGGGCTGGGGGTGTTAAATTACCAGGTACCGGCTCTCAGCCCCACAGGGATTGTTAGATACCCCACTTCTTTCAGCCTGCCCAGGACCGCTGTTCCCCCCTGGGAATGCATTCCTCCCTCCCTTCCTTCCTTTTACCACATGTGAATGCTACTCCATCTTTTAAGGAGGACTTTGATAATGAAATTGTCAGTGGGTACAGCAATAACCAGGCTGCTGGTCAGTAAAACCTTGCCTGAGTCGGGCCTTGGCCCATTTTTAATTCCCTCATGACAACCCATTTTACAGATGGGGAAACAGGTCCGCAGCGGAGGAAGCCATGGCCAAGGTCATCTACAGCTGGGACCATTGGAACTATGGTTTGGCTGACCTCAGAGCTTGGGGACCTAGCCCCCTGTGATACTAAATGTGACAGAGGATCTTTTTGTCCGTTGGTCTTTTGACTATTCAGTAAGGAGTGCTTAGGCTTTGGAGCCAGACCAGGGTGCCTTTGAACCCTCGTTCTGTACACTTACAAGCTGTGTGACCCAGGGCAAAGCCCTCAGACCTCTGCGCCTCCATTTCTCCACCTGTGAAATGAAGCCCTGGCCTCACAGGACTCTGTCAAGGCTGCCCAAGATCAGAAAAGTTTTGGTAACAGGGTAGCAGTGCCAGGGCCAGAGGAGAGGCGTCATCTCCTTCCAGCGCAGGGCTTGGGCAGCGGCAGCAGAGTCCAGGGTTCGGGCCCCGGAGGTTTTTGGGTTTTTGCACTTTCTTGGGACTGATTTATTAACGCGTGTTTGCTTTTGTTCCGTATCACTCTGAACTAAGTGCTTCACGTGGCTTAGCCCAACTAATTGTCACATTAAGCCCCCAATACAGGGACCCTTAGTAGTCCCACTTCGCTCAGGAGCAAATGGACGCCCCAGCCGCGGACTGACAGGCGCACCCGAGCCCGCCGCGCTGCTTCATATTTTGGGGGGCTTTAAATTGGAGGAGTGGGGACTAGGATGGGCCTGGCTCGGGGAGCCCCGCCCCCTGCACGGCGGGAGCCTGCGCAGCAGAGCCCAGGCGGGGCGGCCGCTAGCCTGTTTACACCGGCTCGGTGGGGCGGGGCCGTCGGTCACGTGGCCGTGTTTACCTCGGTGCCGTCCCCGCCCCCGTCCCTCATTGGCTGGCCTGGTAATCCGGGGCGCGCCCCTCCGTGCGTGCGCGCGCACGGCCCCGCGGCAGGGGGCGGGGCGGGGCCAAGTGGGGCTCTCCGCCCCCCACGGAGCGCTCAGTTCCCGCCCAACCCGCGCCCGCCCCCTTGCACGCCCCGCCTCGCCCCGCCCAGCGACCCGCAGACTCAGCTTCGCGTTATCTAGGCTGTGGGCCCTGCGGGCCGGGTGCTCTTCTGCCAGCGCCTATTTCTTCTTGGCAAAGTGGGTTTGCCCTCGACGTGATCTCTCTCTCGCCACATTGCGGAGCGAGGCTAATGGCCTCCACTTTATGGGGCAGGGGTGTCCGAGAGAGTGAGACGCGAGTGCAGTCCCCCTCGCTTTCCCTTCCCGCAGCACCGAGCAGGACCAGGACGTGGCCTCCTGCTGCCTAGCCTGAGCCTGTCCCCATTGCCTCAGACCCCAGCCGCCCCAGCCCAGTAACAGTCCACCCTGAATCCACTGCCCCTTTCTGTGCACGTACTGTGTACAAGGCCCCTGTCCGACACAGGACATGGTCAGTCAGGCACTGTCCCTCTCCCAAAGACATCACAGTCTGGCCGGGAGCCAGATGCAGTGACATGTGAGAGACCCAAAGGTAGAGGGTGGCTAGGATTCAACAGCTCCAACCATAGACTGGTCACTTGCTGTCTCAGTGACCTTGGCAAGATGCTTACCCTCAGTGCCCCTGTTTCTTCCTCTTTAAGTGGGGGTAACCTATCTTTTAGGGGTTTTATGAGGAATTGATGAGTCCTTGGCAGCCGTGCTGTTACCATGATGGTGGCGGTGGTGATTCTTAAGATGAGGAAACTGAGATCCGTAGAAGGTTAGGGACTTGCCAGGAACCACCTAGCACCCACATCCACAACAAAATGGGCAGGGCAGTGGGGAAGTGGGCAGGACAGAAGGGACTAGAACGCTGTAGAGACATTTTAACAGAGGAGAGAGGATGAGGCAGAGGACCAAGGAGGAACACAAAATTCCTCTTTTCTTGTTTCTAGTTACAGTTGAGGAAATTCAATCTTTGTTTTGGGAGAGGAAGTTTCCGAGTCTTTGCCAGTCTCTGGTTGCTTACACTTTGGGCATTACGCAAACTATTAAAAAAAAAAAAAAAACCTGTTTCATTTTTAGTATTTCTTCAGGGTGAGCAAAACCCTGCAGTGGTTTCTATGGCCATTCCCAGAGCACCTAGGGGCCAGGGCTGGGCTGGGCACCGTGGGGAGGGCTTACAGCCTGCTAGCCAAGATACCAGCTGGATTCATCAATAATTTTGGCAGTGCCAAATGCACAGGCTGTGGTGAGCAGCAGGGAGGAGGTTGGGAGTGGGATAGCTTGGAGAGGATGTCAGGGGAAGTGACAAGGGCCTGGCTTCTAAAGTATGAGGAGGAGGTCATGAAAGGACTGGCCCTCAGGAGGCAAGCACAGCATGTACAAGGGACGTGTGATTGGGCCCAATCAGGCTGGACATGTGGCACTTGAGTGAGGGCTATAAGGTCTTCAGGGCACGGACCTTTGTTGCTGAGTCCACAGAGCCTGACATGGGGCCCAACGTACAGTAGGTGTGCGGAAATGTCAGTGGAAGGAGGGAGGAAAGGATTCTGTCCTTGGGTAGCTTCTTAGAACCTGGATTGGACTACTGGTAGGTGTCAGTGCCCCAGGACAGTTGAAGATGAAGGTCTTAGCTCGGCTGGTTGGGGCTCCACCCGGCTTCTGTGCCTCTTAATACCTCCCTGATGCCTCTCACCTCCCTTCTTATCCAGCGCATCTGGGTGCAGCCTGGGTCAGAATCATAGTCTGTGGCTCGAGTGTTGTTTGTATGCGAATGTGTACACACACGAACACGTATGTTTGTATGTGCATTGTATATGAGTGTGTGTACACATACACACATTTAGATACGTGTTTTAAAACTTATTTTTTTTATGCACTAGTCTCTCTTTATGTTGAGTGATACTCTGGTTTTTCCATACATGGAAGTCATTATAAAGTTTTGGGGTTTTTTTTTCAGTCTGTTTGTTTTTTTTTTATTTTATTTATTTCTGAGAGAGAGAGATGGTGTGAGCAGGGGAGGATCAGAGAGAAAGGGAGATACAGAACCTGAAGCAGGCTCCAGGCTCTGATCAGGCTCTGAGCTAGCTGTCAGCACAGAGCCCGACTTGGGGCTCGAACCCACAAACCGTGATATCATGACCTGAGCCAAAGTCGGATGCTTAACCAACTGAGCCACCCAGGTGCCCCTGTTTTTTTTTTTTTTTTTTTTAATGTTTTATTTACTCTTAGAGAGAGAGAGAGAGAGAGAGAGAGAGCGAGCATGAGCGGGGGAGGGGCAGAGCAAGAGAGGGACCCAGAATCCGAAACAGGCTCCAGGCTCTAGGCTCTGAGCTGTCAGCACAAGCCATGACAATGTGGGGCTCGAACCCACAAGCCGTGAGATCATGACTTGAGCCGAAGTCCGATGCTTAACCGACTGAGCCACCCAGGTACCGTAGTCTATGATTTTAAGTAATGTCTACACCCAACGTGGGGCTCAAACTCACAACCCCAAGACCAAGAGTTGCATGCTCCTCTGACCGAGCCAGCCAGGCACCCCTAAAGTTTGATTTTAAAATAAAATTATTAAACAAAAAAAGTGACCTGCTTTAGGGGCACCTGGGTGGCTCAGTCAGTTAATCACCCAACTCTTGATTTTGGCTCAGGTCATCATCTCATGCTTCATGAGTTTGAGCCCCGCTTCAGGCTATGGGCTGACAACGTGGAGCTTGCTTCGGATTCTCTTTCTTCTCTCTTTCTCTGCTCCTCACCTCAAAAATAATGAATAAATAAACTTTTTTAAAAAAGTTACCTGGTTTAAAGGCAGATATTAAGTAAGTATAGGGGGGAACAAGGAAGGCTTGGGCTGTGGAACTGCTGAGCCCTCACTCCCAGATCTGTCCCTACAGGGGATGCTCTCCGCTGTGGGGAAGGGGGGGACACCACGGGGACCTGTTGTGGCATCGCTGCACCATTCAGTCATTAGACCTCTACCAAATTCCTGCTGCGCGCCAGGCTCGGTGGGAATGTGTGCCGAGGAAGGAGGGAACAGCTCGGCCCAGGCAGAGGGGGCCGTCCTGGGGTCAGAGCTGAAGGATAGCTTAGGGACAGCAGAAGTAGGAGGCACAGAGCACTCAGTTGAATGCATTAAGCAGCACAGGAGTTTCTTTATAGTTGGGGAAACGGAGGCACAGAAATAGTGAGGAAATCCTGCAAGGTTGTATAGCTAGCCAGGGCCGGGCTGGGCTTTGGACCCAGGTGGTCTGGCTCTAGAGCCTCCGCTCCTGACCCCACGCTCATGCCTGTCATAGGAAGGGAAGCCTGGGAGAAGTACCCTGTGCTTCTGAGGCGAACTTGAGGTCTAACTGGGGGGTCGGACACAGTTATTTAGAGGCTGATGTGATCAGTGCTCAGAATGAGGGCACTTCTAGTTTGCGGGAGCCCCCTGTCCCAGCCTGGGCAGCGAGGAACAGCTCCCGGGAGCAGGTGACAGTTATGCAAAAGCCTGTCTTCCTCCCAGTGCCCTCCACGAGCTGTCACCTCCGTGCGTGCCAGTGGGGAGCAGGGCGGCTTCTGACCTCTCATCTCCCTGCAGGTACAGCACGTGGGAGCCGGAAGAGCACATCCTGGACCCCCGCCTGGTCATGGCCTATGAAGAGAAGTAAGGGGGCCTCAGCCTGCCGCTGGCTTGGCTCCGGACGAGGGTCATGGGCGTGGGGGGCTTGTTGGGGACAGCCCGGCTTAGTCCGCAGCTGAGGGTAGGGGGTGGGCATCGGGTCCAGGGCAGCCGAGGGCCCGGCGTCCCATTCCTGTCACTGAGTGACGCTGGCCACTTCTCTGTCCTCCCCAGGCCTCGGTCTCTCTGCTGTAAAATGGGCCATCCGTGATAACACTCGCTCTGGTTTCCGCAAAGTAGGGGTTTCACTTGCCGTCAAGAGGATAACCATGCTTTTCACAGCTGCCCCGTGTGAGGGGCACAGTATCAGCAATGCCCAGTCATGGCCTTGGGGACAGATGAGAGAGAGATTCTCCCTAGAGATTCTCTCACCAAGAGAAGGGGAGTCCGGTGAAGCTGGAGAAAGGCCAGGGGAAGGACCACGGCTCTGGAGCCAGGACATCTGAGTTCCGGTCCGTCCCCTTGGCCGCCTCCCAGCTCAGCGGCCCTGGGCAGAGCTGCCCTAGGGCTCAGTCTCCCTTACCTGCCAGTGCTCTGCTCTGCTTCCGAAGGTTGGTTAGCAATTAGCAGCCCCCCCCGCCCCGAGGGGGCAATGAGGGTGCATCTCAGCGGGGAGCCTTTGGCAAAATGCTGTTTCTTCTGATGTGGGGGCCCTTTGAGGCCAGCCGTCGCCGTCTGCTGCCTGAACTCCAGCTTGACCGACCTCCCTGCCAGCAGGCAGCCCAAATCCAGCTGCCTCTTCCCTGGACCCTGCAGGGCGGGCTCTTTTCACAAAATCGTTTTCATTTGGCCCTTTGTGGTGGCCTCCTGAGAGGGATGAGAGGCTCATTTGATGGATGGGGAAACTGAGGCTCTGAGAAGCTGAGGAGCTTGTCCATGTGCCTCACGGCTGGGAAGCAGCCCACCTAGGACTTCACCCAGAGCTCCTGACTCCAAGTCAGATGCCCTTCCTCTGGCCCTCCTTGCCCTCTTCCCACGGCTTCTCCCCCGGAAGTTTCCCGATGCCGGTCCCAAGTAACACCTTCCATGGTTCTTTCCGTTAAAAATCAGGGTGTCCGTGTCCCTCAGCTTCTTCCTGGCCCTGGGCGCCTGGGAGAATCCTGTGGAATGTCCTGGACTGCAGCGAGGAGAGGGCCGGACAGGTGCCAGAGTCCTGGATTAGAATCCTGGCTCTGCTGCTCACCAGCCGTGAGTTGGTGGGCAAGGCCTTTTCCCTCATGGAGCCTCATCTTCCCCATCTGTGAAGTGGGGTTAATAGTGCCAATCCTACGGGGCTCTCATGGGGAGCAGGGTTTCTGAAAGCACTTTGTAGACCAGTAAGTGTGGACACACGTGTGTGAATTATCTTCTCGATGGGAACTAAGGGCCATTCGTTCATTTGTGCAACAAGCGTGGAGGGTCCGCTGTGTCCCCAGACACTGTCCCAGGGGTCTGGGGACACAGCAAGGAGCAGAACTGACAGACATCCCTATTTTCACGGGGCTCCAGTGCAGAGACATGCAATAAAAAGCCATCAAAAGCCGTACGCAATATCAGATGGTCATAATTGCTGCAAAGACAGGGTTGCGGGCAGGGAGAGGGGAGAGGTAGGGGTGCAGGGGTCAGTGGGTGCTTAGGTGGGGGTGTGATCAGACGCCTGGAATAAGTGACAGATGAACCCAGTAAGTATTTTAGAGGACATCCCAGGTATAGAGAACCATCAGTGCAAAGGCCCTGGGGTGAGAGCCAGTGTTGAAGAAACAGCATGGAGGCAGGCATGGCTGTGAGTGTGGCTGGCCGGAGTGGTGTGAGCTGGGTGAGGTGCGGGGGTGAGGCAGGAATAGGGGAGCTCAGGGAATGGGGGGCACAGCTCAGGGAGTGCCGTGTGAGTCCCGGTGCAGGATTTGCGTGTTATTTTGAATGAGTCAGAAAGTCCGTAGTTAAGGAACCAGTGAAGAGCTTGGAGACTTCTACAGACCCGCTGTGTGACTTCCAGCCTACTCCTGTCTCCATCTCGGTGAAACACGGATGATGCCCATTTAACACCTGCTTAGCAGGGTTTTAAAGAGACTCAGAGGGAGCCTGGCAAGGGGGCTCTTCTGGGGAGTCCCGCCCGCAGGGAGAGCCTGAGAGGGCATGACTCCTAGGTGGCCATGGCCCTACGCCCTGGACATTGGTGGGCACGACCCAAGGCTGGCAGAAACCAGGCCCTGGGTGGTAAGGACTGGATAGAATGGACCTCTCCCCCTTCACACACACGTGCACGCACACGCACGCCTGCACGCTGAAGATTGGAAACCAGAATCACGTGTCCTAGGCTGCCTGCCCCGGTGGCCCTGACTGGACCCTGGACTTGACCCTCTCTAGGCCTGGAGCCCAGAGCTCAGTGGCAGAAGTTGTCAGAATTTTGGCATGGGGCAAGTGACGTAACCTCTTTGTGCCTCAGTTTCCCCAGCTATAAAATGAGCATAGTGATGGTGGCTCCCTCACAGGGTGGCCTTAGGTAGAGCAGTACCTTGTGCAGAATGTCCAGTACGTGATGGTCACAAACACGCCATCATCACTGTTCTTTTCCCCTAAGGCCCTTCCCTTTCCCCGTCTACTTCCTCCTCCTCCTCTTCCTCTCTCCTTTTCTTCCCATCCTCCTCCACCTCACTGTATTATTTTAGCTGTTCTCCCCCCTAGTTTGATACATCCCAGGGACCTCTCTTGTTCTTCCCAAGAGCCCTGGTGGCCAGCTGAGAAGGGACCCCCTTGCCCCAGATGAGAACCCTGAGGCCCAGAGGGGAAGTGGCCGGCCGAAGTCTCCCGTGGGTCAGGGCAGAGCCGGGCCTGGAACACGGTGTCCGGGCGCTCAGCGTCAGCTTCCGAGAGAAGGTTCTCACCCTCCAAGGCTGGCGGGTCCGTCCTGGCAGTGAAGGGGCTGCTATCGCAGTGCTTCCTGGACCCCAGGGAAGTCCAAGTTCAGGAGTGGGGGGGGCCTACTCGAGGTGCGTCCCTGGAGGTGGCGGGCAGCTGCTGCCCTGAGGAGGGCTAGTGGCGGAACAGGTTTCGCAGAGCTGGATGGAGGGACGGCCCCGGGGTCACACAGCAGGGCGGGAGGGGGGGGGCGTACTCCGGCCCCCGCGTTCTCTCTCCAGCCCACACGGCCTCTGCAGTGGGGGCTAGCGACAGAAAGTGGGGTAGAATGCAGTGAATTAGGCAGAATGAACATGGCTTTGAGGCTTCCCCCCCACCTTCCGGCGCTGCTGTTGGAGTCTCTGTCATGACGTCCTGTGTGTGGCTCTGTGTGCATCCTCGGGTTGTGTGTGCGTGTTTGTGTGCGTGAGGTGTGGTGGGGGGGCACCCGGCAGAGAATCCGGCATCCACCAGGGGCTCCATACAGGCAAGGTTCCCTCCCTGTCCCCAAGCAGATGGTACAGGCGGGGGCCTGTCCTCTCCACCAGGTTCATGCCGGTCCCAAATGGGGAAGGTCTGGGCAAGGCTTCACTCACAGGAGGACTGTTCCCAGTCGCATCAGCTCCCCTGGGACGTTGGAGGCGAATCTGATTGGCAGGTTGCTATACAACTCTGCTGAGGGTGGAGACCGATTCGTTTTGGACGGTGTTCCCAGTGGCGTGTGGAGCAGGGCTCTGGCGGGACCCGGAGCCCAGGAAAGACATGCACGCCCGAGTCCATCCTCCGCAATTAGGACCAGGGGCTGTGCCCTCCCCTCTTGCAGATGGGAAGACCGAGGCCATGGGATTTGAACATGGGACCCCACTGTTATGGTCTGACGAGAGCGACAGGGAGGAGTCCCGACCCCAGGATTGGGGGGTGGCCTGTGGTGGGTGCCCCTTTCCCCATAGACAGCAGAGGCCTGGGTGGAGCGGATGCTTTACTTTCCCTTAAATGTCACCAGTGTTTGCTTTTCTTCTGCCGTCTGCTTTGGACCCCAGGGAGGAGAGAGACCGAGCGTCGGGGTATAGGAAGAGAGGTCCGAAACCCAAGCGGCTTCTGCTGCAGGTAACCCCGCCAGCCTTGGTGCCCACCCCCCTGCAGGTCCCCATGCTCCTCCCACCAGTCTCCCCCGCCCCATGCATTTGCACCAGCCGGTTGAGCTGAACCACTTACCCTCACTCTGCCCAGGGCCCTGGGGGGTGGGCACTTAGTGGGTACGTGTCCATGGGGGGAGGTGGGGAAGGAAAACAGCCTGGGTAGGAGATGCTATGGGTATGAGGGTGGAGGATGGATCTACGGCTGACGGGAGCCTCGACTTCTGAAAGCTTAGAGTCTTGTAAATTAGCCTTCGCCTTGCTCAGTCACCAGAACACAAGATCGTCATATTTGAGAACCTCAGAAACATACATGTTAGAATTGAGGAGACGTGGGAGCCTGGGATTTTAGAATCCAAGAAAAGGAGACCAGAATTCTGGAGCCGTAGTCTTGGAACGCCCTAGAAATGTGTCATTTTTGAGTAAGAACAAACCGATGGGGCCTCCTTTTCCCGTCCTCTGCCACAGGCGAGGGGCAGGGGGGAGTCTAGAGTTTGGGACACCCCCGGTTACCCCGGTCTTGGGGCCACCTTGCTGACATCACTGCTTTGCTTGGAAAGCGGGTGAAGTTTGAAGGGATGCGGTTATGTGATTTGAGGCAAGTCTCTTTGCCTCTCTGAGCTTGGGTGTATTCTTCCCTGGAAAATCGGGACGGTCAGCATACCTGCTCTCCTTAACTGAATGAGGTTCACCCAGGGATGTGAAGCCAAAAATGAGGCTTCTTGGTCCCCACGTGGTGTGAGTCCCATCCAGTCTCCTGCCTACCCTTGATTAGAGGTCACCTGAGGCTTTCCCCAGACAGGATGGGTTTCCCATCATGCGATGGGTATTTTCCACAGGGTTTGGTGTGAATTGGGTCCCAGGAAGGAAAGTAGCATCTACCTGTCAGGCATCTGCTCCGTGCTCAGCTCTGTGCTCAGTGCCACTCATCTGCACACCCAGCCTCCAGGAAGCTGCATTCAGTCTCTCGCTGGCTAGTAAGCTAGCCCTGAACTTAGCAACTTAGAGCAATAAACAGTATATGATGCAGTCTCGGTGGGTCCTTAGTGACTTATAGTTCAGGTTCCAGTCGCGATGTCAGCCAGGTTTGACCGGGGCTTGGACGATCTGCTTCCGAGGGGGCTAGTCATGTGCCGGAACATCAGCACTGGATGTTGACAGGAGGCCTGGTATTTTCCACGTGGACCTCTCTGAGGGCTCCCGGGTGGCCTCACAGCATGGCTGCTAGCTCCCCCCAGAGTGGATGATCCGAGAGAGAGCGAGCAAGGAAGGAAGAAGCGCAGGGTCTTTACTGACCTAGCCTCGGAGGTCCCACCCCACGGTACCCAGGGTTCCAGGGGACGGCGTGCGTGGCCGTGAATCCCCTGAGGCGGGCATCGATGGGGCAGTCTCAGAGGCTGGCCGCTCCAGTTTCCTCAGACAGAGGTTCAGGGAGGCCGGTAGTTTACCCAGAGCTGGATTCAAACCCAGGTCTGGCTCCGGGCGCTCCCGGACGCCTGTGGGCAGCTGCAGGTTCCCGCTGGGCTCTTGATGGCCCGTGGGCCGGGCTGAAGGAGCAAGTTTTGATAAAGCTGCCGTCGGATAAGCCCTCTGGGCATTGCAGTATCGTCCCAGTCTCCACCTGCTGGGCCCCCCTGTCCCGTAGCAACCCGTGCCCCATGCCGAGGGACGGGCATCAGCGGGCAGGACTGGTGAATGGAGCCTGCGCGTGTGGTCTTTGCCCCCACCTGGGAGATGTTTGACCGGCAGGCCCCATCCGAGGGCCTCACTCTCCGTGGGGGCTCTTGGTCCCCGCTGACAGGTGGCAGCAGAAGGTACTGTCCCAGCCTGATCCAGGCCCTCCCAACACCTTAGCACCAAGGATCTTTCTTGGATTTAATACATTTCTGCCAAAGTCAATTAGACAAACCCCCGGAGGACAAAAATCCAGCCCTTACATGGTTGGAGAAGGCGGCCTCTGGCCCCATTTTAACCAGAGTGAGTTGAGGCATCTGCAGAGGGCTGGGCCCGTACAGGGCCCTGCTGCGTCTCTGAGGGAGGGGACCCTGTAGGCTGCTGGCAGAGCACTGTCCCTGTGGCCGTGTGACAGTGCACCCAGTGCCATGTGCACCCCTGGTGACTTGCCACGGGAACCTTAGGGCCTCCACCTCACACCATCTCCTACGCAGCCTGGCTGCCTCAGCTTTGGGCGTCCTTCAGTAAGCAAAAATTCCTTTCCTGTGATGAAGAACTTAATTTATCTGCTTCACGAGTCCAGGTTTGGCTTTTCTTGGTCGATTTTCAATCTGTATCTCTTGTCGGAGCTTCTGCTGTGCACGAGAGGAATGTACCCTCCCACCCCCATCCCTGCAGCACCTACAAACCCCCCTGGGGAGAGGAGACTGCCCTGTGGGGCCAAGATGAGTGGTTTGGGGCTGGGGCTGGTCGGGGCTGGCTTTCTGGGCCGGGTGGGGGTTGGGCCGATGGCCGCCTCTGGGCCACGGAACGCAGGGAAGGGTGCTCCAGGCGGGAGGAACAGCATGAGCGAAGGCGCGGCAGTGGCGGGGAGGGCAGGGCTGACCCCCGGTGCCCTGGCTTGCCCCCGCAGCGGCTGTACAGCATGGACCTGCGGAGCTCCCACAAGGCCAAGGGCAAGGAGAAGCTCTGCTTCTCCCTGACGCGCCCACTCGGCAGCGGGAGCCCTGAGGGGGTGGTCAAGGCAGGGGCGCCCGAGCTGGTGGACAAGGGCCCCTTGGTGCCCACCCTGCCCTTCCCGCTCCGCAAGCCGCGCAAGGCCCACAAGTACCTGCGGCTCTCACGCAAGAAGTTCCCGCCCCGCGGGCCCGACCTGGAGAGTCACAGCCATCCACGGGAGCTCTTCCTGCAGGAGCCAGCAGCCCCGGACGTCCTGCAGGCGGCCAGCGAGTGGGAGCCTGCTGAGCAGCCCCCTGAGGAGGAGGGTAAGGTGGCCAGGCCCCGAGGCCCAGTCCCAGAGCCCTCGGAGCTGGGAAGTCCCCTTGCGCCTCACGTCCGGTGGCCGTCAGGCCCAGAGAGGGCGCCGCGTCCTCCCGAGGCCGCCCAGCCCGCTGAGGCCCAGGCTCAGCCCAGAGCTCCTCCTGTGGCCCCACTGTGGGTGAACCGGTCCGGGCAGGGAAGGTTAAGTGTAGTGGCGTCCTCCCGTGTGTCCAGCCCTGAGCTAGGCCACCACCTGGCCGCGGACGCGGAGGGGGACCCGGTGTTGGGCGGGCGGGGTCCGCATGCCGCCTCCCGCTCCCACCTTTCCTGCGCTGTTGCCAACGCTGCCCCCCATCTCTCTGCCTCTCTCCCGTGGCTGCCGCAGATGCAGACCTGGCCGAGGGGCCCCCTCCGTGGACGCCCGTGCTCCCCCCGAGCGAAGTGACAGTGACCGATATCACCGCCAATTCCGTCACCGTCACCTTCCGTGAGGCCCAGGCGGCTGAAGGTTTCTTCCGGGACCGCGGTGGGAAGTTCTGAGTCACCATTTTTACTCTTCGTAAACTGTTTGCTTTGGGGCTTGGGGTGGGGACTTCCAGAGATGGGGAGGGGTTGGGGGCGGGGTAATTATTTTATTTAAAAATACATGGAACAGGAGAAGGGGGGGAAGATCCTGACACTTTCCCGCCACCTCGCCCCTTTCTCTGCGTGTGATGTTTACAGAAAGGCTCGGTGGTCTGTTTGGGGGGCTGGGGAGGCCCCGGCGTGGCTCCAGTGGTCCGGGTGCCCTCCCCGGGCCCCCCGCCCCTGGAAGCCCCCCACCACCAGTGTTCTCTAGAGTCGCAGCAGCTGGTCCCAGGAACCAAAGGAAAACGGGAAGGCCCAAACCCTCTCCCTTGAGCCACCCACTCCCGCCTTTTCGGTGTGTTTCCCTTTTCCTTTTGGGGGGTGGGGGTGGGGGAGGGGACCCTGTGTTTCACTTTCCACTCCAGCTTTGCGGTGGGATCTGGAGGCTGGCTTTGACCAAAAATGACTGGGTCAAAATGAGGGGGCAGGAGGAAGACTTTGAGGCTTTTGGGGTGCGTCCCATGCCCTTCAGAGAGGTCTTTCCCAGGGGGTGGGTGCCGGCTGAGCCCCTTCTCCAGGGAGCGCGCCCCTCCCCCCATCACCTGGACTGTGAGGCGCGTGCACTCCGCCCTGCGCCCTCGTGACCGTGGGCACCTGTCTGCAGACGTGTGTGCATCGGGCAGGCAAGTCTCCTGTTTAGAAACCCTGACCCGGTGAAGTGGGGTGAGTCGCAGCACCTGAGACCTTGTCCCGGGCACCCCCCCGCTTACCACCCGTGTCCGGCACGTCTCCTGCCAGGATCGGCCCCAACTCCGTTTGCGCACAGCTGTCAGCAGGGGGCAGGGCGGCCTCCGATGCTCCCGGCCGCAGTGTGGTGCTGTGGCCTCAAGTGGCCGGCCACAGGCGTGCGGGTCTGTGCAGGTGCCGCCGCGGGGCGGCACTGGCTCTGAGGCACTTGGGGCCTGTCCTTCCTCCCCGAGGGGCTCTTGTTTTCTCTGACTCAGGTGACTCTTCAGCCCTACCCGCTCCTTTCTTGTTCTGCCCTCCCAGAGAGGGAGGGAGCGACCTGTCACCTTCTCAGGGCCTTCAACTCCGGAAACCCTCCCTCCTCCCATTCTGGGTCCCCTCCCCATTCGTCCCAAATGCCACAGCCCAGAGTGATCTGGTTTTCCTGTGGGGGACCCCTGCCGTGTCTTCCTGCCTTCGGGCTGCAGTGCTGTTGTGGACGGTGGCCCAGGTGGCCCACCGAGCAAGGGGCTGTGGCTGCCAGGAGGAGGAGGGCCCCTCAGTTCCTGGTTTGCACAAATGTGCCCTGTGGGCAAGGAGCTTCCCAGGCTGTGGGGAGTGGCTTCTCCCCCTCCCCAGCCCTGTAAGGGAGAGGAAGCCAGATATGCGGGGAACACCAGAGGAGCAAAGGCTGGCTCCCTCCGCCCTTCCCCCATCACCAGAGTTGGGGCACTTGAGGGGGGCCTGCCCGCCTCTCCCAGGGCTGTCTCCCCACTCTGCTTTGTCCTGAGGAAGTCAGCACAAAGATAGGGCGGTTCTTTCCCCAGACCCCTTCTCGCCAAGTTCCCAAACCAAAGACAGCCTGTACCCCATTTTTGTTGGGGGTGCCCTGCCGGCAAGATTCCCAAATCCCTGAGTCTCTCTCTCCCCTTCCTCCTTAATCCTTTGTTGTCCAGGGTCAATTCAGTGCTTCCATTGGGGGGTGGTCCCCCCTGGTGGTTCCTCCCGGCCTGGGACGCTGACTTTAGAGGAGTTCTGTGGGGGTGGGCCCCAGAAGGAGGGGCAGTAGGACACCCCCACCCCGCCCAGCTGTGAGACCCTGGGTCAGGGAAGGGCAGTTTGAAATTGGGGGGGCCTCTGCCAGGACATGGGCCCCCCACAGGTGTGAGGGTGGTGGGGAGGGTGGCCAGGACGGCCTCTCTGATTGAATGCCGGTGGCGGTGGCTTTGGGACTGGGCTGGCAGCTTGCAATAGAAGGCACCTCCCCTCCCCCCCAGGGGACATGGGACCTCTTCCTGGCTCATGGGCACTTTCAAAGAGCCGCTTGTGCAATTTGCAGGCTTGGAGATTTGGGGGGCTCTTTGTGGAGTGAGACAGCTGATGCTCTGTCTGCTGCAGCAAAATGCCTCTTGCCGCTTCCTCAGCCCTTCCTGGCGCCCAGGCCATCCTGTGTCTCAGAGGGGGCAGAACCCTGGGCTCCGGGGCTCCACGCGGCTCCTCCCGGATGGAGACCTCTGTGAGGGGCTGGGTGTGGCCTTGCAGGCCTCTTCCCAGCCCTGAGCGTCCCCGTGGGGCCTGGGACCCTGAGCTCCCATCCCGCCCCTCCCCAGAAGGCCAGTACTTGCAGGGGTGGGGGAGCTTAGAAAGAGGTGGCGCCCCGTCTTTCCCCCTCTCCCCCCAGCTCCCACCCATTTTGAATGTAGAGAGCCCGGTCGGTACTTTCCTCTTGCTGCGAGATGGGGCGAGGATAGGGTTCCTCCAACCCCCACTCCCCTCCCCTCCCCGCATGGCCACTTGTGACGCCCAGCCCAGCCAAGCGAGCCCCATCACCCCTCCAGGGTGATCCCCTCCCTGACTCCCCTCCTGGGGGGGGGGGGCGCTGTGCCGGTGTAAGGCAGCTTAGCTTTGCTTTGTAAGTGGCCGCCCCTCAGCAGAGGAGCGCTGCCTTTGCGCAGGGTGAGCGTCGAGCTTTGTTCAGACAACGTGAATGTATTTGGGAGGGTTGGGGGTGCGAGTGGATTCGAGCACATGCCTTTTCCTGGTGAGGGTGTGCTGGGAGGGCTAGAGCGGATGCAGAGCGCGGTTTATTTTTGTACTGATATTGGTAAGAGACTGTATAGCATCTATTTATTTAGATGATTTATCTGGTAAATGAGGCAAAAAAAATTATTAAGAATACATTAAAGATGATTTTGAAAAAAAAAAAGCTCTCGAGTTTGAGCCTTGGTTTTGGCGGAGTCACAGCTGGGCCGAGGAAGGAGCCCTGGCCCCCAGGGATTTAGGCCCCAGGTCTGCCAGTTGCTGACCGTGATCTTGGACATTTTTGGAGCCCCCCAGACGTACAGCAGGATTACTTTGCTTGGGCTGGGAAAGCGGTTGGGGCCCGGCGGCTAGATGGGTGGGCACCCACTGTTAGGGTCCCTGCAGAGAGTCATCAGAGGCTGAGCAGTGCTTGAGATCCCTTCTTTTCTCCGCTTCCTGTCAAGAGTGTTCTTTTCTAGAACCCAGGGGTGGTCCATATCTCTGTGTTTGGGCTCATTTTGGGCTCTGGGGAGAGACCAGACGGGAGCATGCAGGACTGGTGACAGAGAACAGGTAAGAATCGACTTGCGTCCCCACCCTCCCAGTGGCCACCCAAGTGGGGAGTGGTGGTGGCCACAGCCATGGATGTGTCCGGGAAAGAGAGAGAATGGATCGGCTGGAGATAGACTTAGGTGGTAGAATTGTCAAGGCTTGGGGAATGACTTGGTGTGAGGGCGAGGGAGGTGTTCCCGATTGTGCCCGGGCTTCTGGTTTGGACAACTGGGTAGATGGTGGTTCTTCATGCGGGTGGAGACTGGCGGAGAAGCAGGTTTGGAGGTGCCTTGGTCACCCCCCAGAAGCAGAGCCCAAGACAGAGGTTTTATTTGGGAAGTGATCCAAGGAGTAGGAGTGAGGGGTAGAAGGAATCAAGGAAGGGAGCGCCTGGGTGGCTCAGTCGGTTGGGCGTCCGACTTCAGCTCACGTCATGATCTCACGGTTCGTGGGTTCGAGGCCCGTGTCGGGCTCTGTGCTGACGGCTCAGAGCCTGGAGCCTGTTTCCGATTCTGTGTCTCCCTCTCTCTCTGCCCCTCCTTTACTCGTGCTGTTTCTCTCGGTCTCAAGAATAAATAAACATAAAAAATTAAAAAAAAAAGAATGAGTCAAGGAAAGAGGAAAAGCCACAATGAGGTGGGTTATTGAGGTCACCGTTATGGCAACCGCTGTGTCATTCCACCTGAAGTCACCCGAGAAGGATACAGGTGTCTCCCAGGGTTGTCCATTCCCGAAGGATGAGGGGCGGGAGCGTTATTCCCTGAGCGCCATTGGCACTGGTCCAGGGTGGCCCCAGGGTTCGATAAGCCCAGCCCTCAACTTCCAAGCTTTGCACACGTAACCTTCCGCCATCCATCATCCATCTGTTGTGTTGGAAGAGCCTGGGGTTGAAGGTGGAGACCTGCTGCCAGTCAATCCAGTCGCACATAAACTGTCCCCATCCACAGCTAAAACAGAGCCGAGGCCAAGACATAGGTGCCCTAGGGGGTGGGGGCCCATTAAAGGTGTCTGACCGGCCCACCCCTCCCACCGCTCCTCTGTGCATTCTCCATATAAACTCACTTTTTCATGGAGTCTTCCAAGAGGTGGCCAGTTACAATCTCTAAACAAAAACTTGGTAGCGAGCCCTCGGTGCTGCAAGCCTGTAACTTTCTCTCCTCCTCTCTCTCGCTCAGCCCGAGTTCCCACTGGTCTAGGCTGTTTGCCCGATGGGGTGACCTAGCCTCTTGCTCATGAAGAGTCTGAGCCCTTGTTGACTCATCTTTGTCACATCAGCTGAGTTTGCTGCAAGTGCCTGTTTACAGTCCTCACTGGGCACCCAGAGAGGCCTCAGTGACCTCTGTGCCCATAGTATGTGGCAGTGACCCTGGCATCCCGGGTAAGCAAGGGCAATTCGCCACATCAGTGAAGTAACCATGCTTTTTGCCGAAGTGACCAGCTGGTACGTGTAGCTTCTGAGGAATTCCTTACACTGTCCCCTGGTGGAAGCGTTCCCACCGCTGGAAACGAGGACCTCTGACCGACCAGGGTCTAAATCGCAGCAGCGAGGAGGGCCAGGGCAGCGCCTGCCCCTCGGCTCTGCCTGGACACAGCACTGTTGGTTCAGTGCCTATGCTCGATCCTGGTAGGCAGCGGCCCAACTCTGCAGGGCAATGATGGCGACGGGATGGATGGGTGGTGTGGGCAGAGGAGGCAAACCCTCCTTCACTGCGGGTCGGTGTCCGATCTGGTAAGTGCGAACTTCCCCAGCAGGAAAGGAAGCCAGTGTAATCAAAGGGTGATCGACTCTTGCCACAAAAGGTCCAGCTGAGGGGCGCCTGGGTGGCTTAGTTGGTTAAGCGTCCGACTTTCGCTTAGGTCATGATCTCGCGGTTCGTGGGTTCGAGCCCCGCGTCGGGCTCTGTGCTGACTGCCAGCTCAGAGCCTGGAGCCTGTTTCAGTCTGTGACTCCCTCTCTCTCTGACCCTCCCCTGCTCACGCTGTCTCTCTCTCTCTCTGTCTCCTAGAAATAAATAAAACATTAAAAAAAAAAAAAGGTCCAGCTGATCTCCTTGCAGGATGATGCCATATCGAGGGCAAACCCTCAGCACTTGTCTCTGGCAGGTTGGCCGTCCATCGGCTATGGAGACTAGCCTTGGGACAACCTTGTGAAGGGAAGCCTGGGCTGTTAGGCCAATGTGTATCCTCCATGTCATCCGCTACGGTCATTCCATTGGTGGGTTTGCTGTGTTGGCACTGGGTGGCAAGGACAGGCTGGCTGTTGTCCCCTGTCAGATGGGTAGACAGATCACCCTGTCCTGTTGAGATCTTCTCTATAAGGAGTGCTCTCCAAAGGGCTCAAATCTGAGATACAGCCTGCCCCCTTCAGGGGAGAACATGGTCAGATGTAATAAATCCAGCCCCAAATTTCCACCAACCTGAGCCTTCTGACCCCTCCCTAGAAACTATGCCAAGATGGTTTTGGCATCTGCTATGGTCACCTGCAGAGGCAAATGAGCCCCACGCCCATCCAACATCTGGTTTGGATGTTGATGGTTATGCCACACACACCATGCGTAATTGAGATCTCAGGGAGAGTGGGCGGAGTCAGGAGAGGAGAGGGGCCCTGGTTTTCTCGCTATTAGAGGGCAGGGCGGGGCCAGCTCCCCTCTACTGATTGGGTTTGAATCTTCGGCTGCAAAGAAGGCGCACCAGGCTTTCTTTCTTATCAGTCTGCCCAGATGTGGGCTTAAAAGCCATCAGCAGTTCAATGCCAAAAAGGGATTCAGACCCCTCCTCATGGCATCTCCATCCCCTAATAGATTGTCAGGGCCAGGCTTTATGGGGCCATCTTGGCCGCGCCCCGGTGCTGCTGGGTAAATCCTGAGTCACGGGGAATGCTTCTCACAGCAACACCTTCTCCTGTATGGTTTGTTTCCCCCACTAAGTCTCAAGCCCTCCAGCCCAGCCCCACGTTGCACATGGCCCATTCCTGTTCCGCATCGCCCATTCCTGCTCTGGGGTGTCTGCAGCTGCCATAGTTGGCGGCGAGTTAATGATTTCCTCCTGGGGAGGGAGCATGTTTCCCTGGTTGGTCCATGCTGGGTAAGGAAAGGAGGCAAAGGGGAACTTTTCTTTGCCTTCCTTCTTGAGAAGGAAAAGTGTTATCTCAGGTGAGGCCTTCACGTGGTCACCAGGCGAGGGGTCTGCTCTTCCCCAGTCAGGGCTTCCGATGCCAGCCCGAGGGGTCAGAAGACCCTGGTGGTCAAGTTTGTCAGCCACCTTATCCCACATGTTTTCATCCCAGGGCTTAGGGTTCTATTCCTTCGCCGTCGGGGTCCCCAACTTCGCATAAGAGGCAAGTGTGCCCAGCCTTGTCCGCACCTCTTATAACTAAATATCGGGCCTGATGGTCAGCAAGACGTGCCCCAGGGCTTTGGGAGATCAGGGGCTCTTTAAACTCTGTCATAAATACGAATATATGTCATAAAATATGAAAAAATATGATATATATAGATCTATGAAAAATATTTTCCCAAGCAAAAAACTTACAAAAGCTCTCACAGCAGAGCCGGAGCTGATGGTGGTTGGCTTGTGGCTGCCATTTTCTTTCTCCGGCTTTCCCACTGGGCCAGCGCCACCATTCAAGGGCTAAAACCATCACTATCCCAGCCCTTTATCTGTTACGGGTCACTTGTGTCCCCACCTCCCCCTGCCTCCCTAAATTCATGTTTTAGAGCCCTGACTTCAGGTACCTCAGAATACGACTTTATTTGGAAACAGGTTCTTTACAGAGATAAGTAAGCGAAAATGAGAGGTCATAGATGGGCCCTAGCTACCATGTGGTTGGTGTCCTTATACAAAGGGGACATGTCCCAGAGACGGACATGGAGGGAAGACAGTGTGAAGGACATGCTGAGGGGAAGGCTGTCTACAAGCCAATGAGAAAGTCCTGGAACAGACCCTTCCCTTATAGTCTCAAGGAATCAGTCTTGCCAGACTTTACCTTGACCTCAGACTTTGGCCTCCAGAACGTTGAACAAATGAATTTCTGATGTTTAAGCCGCCTGGTTCCCCATTGGTACGGCGGCCCCAGTGAACCGCTACCGCATCTGTGAGAATGAAGTCTGGGACGAGGCTTGAGTGCAGGCACTGTATTTGGGAGGGGGTCCTAGGAAGCGAGAGTGAGGACTGGGGGTCGTTGAGGTTGATGCTGTGGGCAACGGGGGCTTGATTCCACCTTCTGGGAAGCACTCAAATGCATCCTCCAATTCTCCTTCGGAAGGACCCAGACAGGCCTGCTTACTCGAAGGCTTTTATCTATCCCTCAATGTCAAGGATGCCTGGGGCATCGACTCCCTTTTACTTACAAACTGTGCCCCTCAGGCAGGGGGTGAAGGTGAGGGGTCGTCTACCCAGCTGGAGCTAAAATCAGAAGTAGGGACAGAAGTTCTGTCCTCAAGTTCTGTCTTTCTCTGTCTCAAAAATAAATAAATGTTAAAAAGATATTTTTAAAAATATCTTAAAGGTTTTAAAAATGCTTTGGAGGGCAATCCCTCTCCCCACCCCCAACACTGTTATTCTTTTTGAGAATTCTTGTGGCTATTCTTTTTTTTTTAATGTTTTACTTATTTCTGAAAGAGAGACAGCATGAGCAGGGGAGGGTCAGAGAGAGAGGGAGACTCAGAGAGAGAACCGGGACTCACCCGAAGTGGAGCTCGAGCTCACCTGATATGGGACTTGAACTCATGAACCATGAGATTATGACCTGAGCCAAAGTCAGATGCTTAATGAATAAGCCACCCAGGCACCCCTGGGTCTCTCCAATTCTCCTTCTTCTCCTCCTTCTTCTCCTTCTCCTCCTCCTTCTTCATTTATTTTTGAGAGAGACAGAGAGGAAAAGCATGAGTGAGGGAGGGACAGAGAGAGAGCGGGACGGAGGATCCCAAGTGGGCTCCTCACTGATAGCAGAGAGCCCGACGTGGGGCTTGAACTCATGAACTGAACCATGAGATCACGACCTGAGCTGAAGTCGGATGCTTAATCAACCGAGCTGCCCAGGGGCCCCCTCTCCTGAGCTGAAGTCGGATGCTTAATCAACCGAGCTGCCCAGGGGCCCCCTCTCCAAGTCTTATAAGGACACTGGTCATGTTAGATTAGAGGCTTACACTGCTTCAGTGTGGCCTCATCTTCAATAATTACATCTGCAATGACCCCATTTCCAAATAAAGTTCCATGCTGAGGTTCTGGAAAGGATATGCATTTTGGAGGGGCACATACACATTTCACATTTATTAGATACTTTCTCACGTATGTGGCAGAAAACTACTAATTGTTTCACTCTATTCTCCTTGTTGTCGCTGTATAACCCCTGAGTTTTTGCAAGTTCTATGGCCATCCACGATAAAGCCTACATTTCCCAGACTCCTTTGCTGCCAGATGTGGCCAATTAGCTAACTCTTGGTCAAAGGAATGTGCCAATAAAGGCCAAATGGCAGCTATTGGGACCCTTCCTAAGAGACAGCTAGCTTGGTCCTTTGCCCCTTTCTCCTCCGCTTCCCCAACCTAGCTGACAAATCGTCTTAAGCTCTGCAGCTTAAATCTGGACTTTTCTGTTTGAGATAAGCCTCTGGCCAGGACATCCCATACTGCACATACTGTCCCCTACTGTCCCGTACTGTCCCGAACTGCACAAACCCAGAGGGTGCATTCACACAGCAGAGGACAGGCCGGGAAAGGAGACCTTGGGTCTTTGAGGTGAACAGACCATCCTCAGAGGGCCCTGCTCCCGCTTAGTTTCAGCCTCTGCTTTGGGGGCTTTCAGTTACTTTCAGGCAGTCTTGATTTAACCAGTACATTTTTTTATAGTTCTTTAATATCCCGTAGGTTTTTGTGCCCCGGGGGGTGGGGGGAGAGTGCTCAATTGTATTGTTGCATAGTGTACTGGATAATTTATGAAAGTAATAGAACTCTGGAAATCAATTTTCCTTGAACGTTTAAACATTTAAACATTATTATTAACGTGATTAATTACGCTTCCTTAAAACTTAAATGGCAATTATAAGTCTGGTATGATTGATTTTTTTAAAACCTTTAGACATATTTTTTTTTCAATGTTTCTTTATTTTTGAGAGACACAGAGAGACAGAGCGTGAGCGGGGGAGGGGCAGAGAGAGAGGGAGACACAGAAAGCGAAGCAGGCTCCAGGCTCTGAGCTGTCAGCACAGACCCCACTGCAGGGCTCGAACCCATAAGCTGCGAGATCATGACCTGTGCCAAAGTCCGAGCCACCCAGGCACCCCTGCTTTTTCTAATTTCTTAAAATGGGTAGTTAATTATTATATTTATCTCTTTTGTGGTAATGAAAACATTTAGTCTATTCACTTTTTTCTGAGTATAGCTTTTTTTTTAAAAGCCACTTTTTATAAACAGCTCCTAAGTCAATTTTTTAAAGGTAAACTCTGTCCCCCAATGTGGGTCTCAAACTTATGACCCTAAGATCAAGACTCATATGCTCTACCTATGGACTGAGCCAGCCAGGTGCCCCTCACAGCTTTTGCTGTTTTCTCTAGATTTGGGTTTGAAGTTACATCAGTTAGGGCACATTCAGCTACAAATAACAAAATATCTGACTCACAGTGACCTGAATAATGCAGACGTTTATTATCTTATTTAAAGGGAGATTGGAGGCAGATGTTTCTACCTCCAGTGGCTTGACAGTGTTATCAAAGACCCCTACTTTTTCTAGCTTTTTGCTTTATCATCCTCAGTATGTTGGCTCAGTGTCTTCATGGGCATCATCTTATGGTTGCAACATAACTGCCATAGTTCCAGACATCACATGTTCTCTCCCACTCATAGGCAGGAGAAACAAGGGAAGGCCAGTGCCATGAAACCCTACTTGCCTGACATGTCTTTACAAAGCAAAAACAAAACCAAAAAGCTCTCCTAGTAGAGATTTTCTTATGTTTGATTGGCCATAAGTGAAGCACAAGGCCACTCCTAGCTTCAAGAGAGGCAAAACAGATGGCAAAGGGCAACAGGGTTACATGACAGACACAGACCAATCGTGATGCATTCCTTGGGCTATAGGCTTTGCCACTCCAATCAAACATAGTTTCTAATCATTTCCCTTTATGTACGTATTTGGCTGCTACATTGTTTGGCACATATAAGTTTATCATTGTTTTAGTCTTTCTTTTTTTAAAATTAATTTATTTTCAAGTTACTTAACATACAGCATTAGTCTTGGCTACACTACAGTGTAGTCTTGGCGTCTAGAGTAGAACCTGGTGATTCATCTCTTACATATGGCACCCAGTGCTCATCCTGAAAAGTGCCCTCCTTAATGCCTGTCGCACATTTAACCCACCCACCCCCACGTTCCCCCTCCAACAACCCTCAGTTTGTTCTCTGTATTTAAGAGTCTCTTATGGCTTGTCTCCCTCTCTGTTTTTATCTCAATTTTCCTACCCTTCTCCTATGTTCTTCTGTTTAGTTTCTCGAATTCCACATGAGTGAAATCATATGATATCTGTCTTTCTCTGACTGACTCCTTTCACTAGCATAATAGCCTCCAGTTCCATCCAGGTTTTTGCAAATGGCAAGATTCATTCTTTCTCATCACCGAGTAGTATTCCATTGTGTATATGGAACACATTGTCTATACCACTTCTTTTTTTTTTTTTCACTACTTATTTTTGAGAGAGAGGGAGAAAGAGCATGAGTGGGGGAGGGGCAGAGAGAGGGAGACACAGAATCCGAAGCAGGCTCCAGGCTCTGAGCTGTCAGCACGGTGCCTGATGCGGGGCTCTAACCCACGAACCGTGAGATCGTGACCTGGGCAGAAGTCGGCTGCCCAACCAACTGAGCCACCCAGGCGCCCCCCCCCCCCACATCTTTTTTATCTGTTCATCAGTTGATGACATTTGGGCTCTTTATATAATTTGGCTACTGTTGATAATGCTGCTATAAACATCGGAGTGCATGCGTTCCTTTGAATCAACATTTTTGTATCCTTGGGATAAATTCCTAGTAGTGCAATTGCTGGGTTGTAGGGTAGTTATATTTTTAATTTTTTGAGGAACCTCCATACTGTTTTCCAGAGTGGCTGCACCAGTTTGCGTTCCCACCAGCAGTCCCAAAAAGATCCTCTTTCTCTGCATCCTCGCCAACATCTGCTCTTGCCTGAGTTGTTAGTTTTAGCCATTCTGACCAATGTGAGGTGGTCTCTCACTGTGGTTTTGATTTGTATTTCCCTGATGATGAGTGATGTTGAGCATCTTCTCATGTGTTGGTTTGCCATCTGGATGTCTTCTTTGTAAAAGCATCTATTCATGTCTTCTGCTCATTTCTTCACTGGATTATTTGTTTTTTGGGTGTTGAGTTTGATAAGTTCTTTATAGATTTTGGATACTATCCCCTTATCCAATATGTCATTTGCAAATATCTTCTTCCATTCCTTCGGTTGTCTTTTAGTTTTGCTGATTGTTTCCTTCGCTGTGCAGAAGCTTTTTATCTTAACGAGGTCCCTTGCTTTCATTTTGCTTTCATTTCCCTTGCCTCTGGAGACATGTCTAGTATGAAGTTGCTACAGCCTAGGTCAAAGAGGTTGCTGCCTGTTTTTTCCTGTAGGATTTTGATGGTTTCCTGTCTCACATTTAGGTGTTTTAGCCATTTTGAGTTTATTTTTGTGTGTGGTGTAAGAAAGTGGTCCAGTTTTATTCTTCTGCATGTTGCTGTCCAGTTCTGCCAGCACCATTTGCTAAAGAGACTGTTCCCCCCCCCCCCCCGCATTGGATACTCTTTCCTGCTTTGTCAAAGATGAGTTGGCCATATATTTATGGGTCCATTTGTGGGTTCTCTATTCTGTTCCAATGATCTATGTGTCTGTTTTTGTGCCAATACCATACTATTTTGATGATTCCAGCTTTGTAATACAGGTTAAAGTCTGGGATTGTAATGCCTCCAGCTTTGGTTTTCTTTTTCAACATTACTTTGGCTATTCAGAATCTTTTGTGGTTCCATACAAATTTTAGGATTGTTTGTTCTAGCTCTGAGAAGAATGCTGGTGTTATTTTGATAGGGATTGCATCGAATATGTAGATTACTTTGGGTAGTATTGACATTTTAACAATATTTGCTCTTCCAATACATGAGCATGGAATGTTTTCCCATTTCTATATGTTTTCTTTAATTTCTTTCATAAGCTTTCTATAGTTTTCAGTGTACAGATCTTTTACCTATTTGGTTAGGTTTATTCCTAGGTATTTTATGGTTTTTGGTGTAATTGTGAATAGGATTGATTCCTTGATATCTCTTTCTGTTGCTTCATTATTGGTGTATCAAAATGTAACTGATATCTGTACATTGATTTTATATCCTGTGGCTTTGCTGAATTCATGTATCAGCTCTAGCAGTTTTTTTGGTGGAGACTTTGGTTTCCATGTAGAGTATCATGTCATCTGTGTAGAGTGAAAGTTTGACTTCTTCTTTGCCAATTTGGATGCCTTTTATTTTGTTTTGTTGTCTGATTTCTGAGGCTAGGACTTCCAACACTATGTTGATCAACATCGGTGAGAGTGGACATTCCTGTTGCATTCCTGATCTCAGGGGGAAAGCTCAGTTTTTCCCCACTGAGTATGATATTAGCTGTGGGCCTTTCATATATGGTTTTTATGATGTTTAGGTATGTTCTTTCTATCCCATCTTTCTTGAGGGTTTTTATCAAGAAAGGATGCTGTATTTTGTCAGATGCTATTTCTGCATCTATTGACAGGATCATATGGTTCTTATCTTTTTTTCTATTAGTGTGGTGTATCATGTTAATTGATTTGTGAATACTGAACCATCCTTGCATTCCAGGAATGAATCCCACTTGATCATTGTGAATAATTCTTTTAATGTACTATTGAATTCAACATGCTGGTATCTTTTTGAGAGTTTTTGCAACCATGTTCATCAGGAATATTGGCCTATAATTCTTTTAGTGGGGTCTTTGTCTGGTTTTGAAATCAAGGTAATGCTGGCTTCACTGAAAGAGTTTGGAAGCTTTCCTTCCATTTCTACCTTTTGTAACAGTTTGAGAAGAATAGGTATTAACTGATTTAAATGTTTGATAGGGATGCCTGGGTGGCTCAGTCGGTTAAGCATCCGACTTCGGCTCAGGTCATGATCTCACGGTTTGTAGGTTTGAGCTCCGCATCGGGCTCTGTGCTGATGGCTAGCTTAGAGCTTGGAGCCTGCTTCAGATTCTGTATCTCCCTCTCTCTCTGACCCTCCCCTGTTCATGCTGCCTCTTTCTCTCTCTCAGAAATAAATAAAACATTAAAAAAATTAAATGCTTGATAGAATCCCCACTGGGAAGCCTTCTGACCCAGAACTCTTATTTTTGGGGAAGACTTTTGATAACTGATTCCATTTCTTTGCTGGTTATGAATCTGTTCAAATTTTCTATTTCTTCCCGTTTGAGTTTTGGTAGTGTGTGAGTGTCTAGGAATTAGTCCATTTCTTCCAGATTGTCCAGTTTGTTGACATCTAATTTTTCTTAATATTGTCTTGTAATTGTATTTCCGTGATGTTGATTGTGATCTCTCTTCTTTCATTCATGATTTTATCTCTTTGGGTCCTCTCTCTTTTCTTTTTTGAGGAGTCTAGGGGTTTATCAATTTTGTTTGTTCTTTCAAAAAACCAGCTTAGTTTCACTGATTTGTTCTATTGGTTTTTTTTTTATTCTATATCATTTATTTCTGCTCTGATCTTTATTTTTTTTATTTTTTTATTTTTTTAAAATATTTTTATTTATTTCTAGAGGAGAGAGAGAGAGAGACAGCGTGAACAGGGGAGGATCAGAGAGAGAGAGGGAGATACAGACTCCGAAATAGGCTCCAGGCTCTGAGCTGGCAGTCAGCACAGAGCCCGACGCGGGGCTCGAACCCATGAACTGCGAGATCATGACCTAAGCAAAAGTCGGACGCTTAACCGACTAAGCCACCCAGGCGCCCCTGCTCTGATCTTTATTATTTCCCTTCTCCTACTGGCTTTGGGCTTTATGTGCTACTTTTCTAGCTCCTTTAAGAGTAAGGTTCGGTTATGTACTTGGGCCCTTTCTTGCTTCTTGAGATAAGCCTGAATTGCAATGTGTTTTCCCCTTGGAACTGCCTTTGCTGCATCCCAAAGGGTTTGGACTGTCGTGTTTTCATTTTCACTTGCTTCCATGTATTTTCTAATTTCTTCTTTAATTTTCTGGTTAACTTATTCATTCTTTAGGAGCGTGTTCTAACCTTCATATGTTTGGGGGCTTTCCAAATTTTTTCTTGTGGCTGATGCCAAGTTTTCTAGTGTTGTGATCTGAAAATATGCATGATATGATCTCAATCTTTTTACACTTGTTGAGGGCTGTTTTGTGACCCAAAATGTGATCCGTTTTGGAGAATTTCCAAGTGCACTCAAGAAGAATGTGTATTCTGCTTCTTTAGGATGGAATGTTCTAAGTATATCTGTTAAGTCCATCTGGTCCAATGTGTCATTCAGAGCCATTGTTTCCTTATTGGTTTTCTTCCTAGATGATCTATCCCTTGCTGTAAGTGCAGTATTAAAGTCCACTACAATTATGGTATTATTATCCAAAAGTATTAATTGATTTATATATTTGGGTTCCATATTGGGGGCATAAATATTTACAATTGTTAGCTCTTCTTGATGGATAGATCCCTTAATTATGATATAATGCCCTTCTTCATCTCTTGTTACAGTCTTTGTTTTAAAATCTAGTTTGTCTAATAGAAGTATGGCTACTCTAGCTTTCTTTTGATGTCTATTAGCATGATAGCTGGCTCTCCATCGCCTCACTTTCCATCCACAGGTGTCCTGTGGTCTAAAATAAGTCTCTTACAGGTAGCATATAGGTGAATCTTGTTTGTTTGTTTTTTTTTAAAGCCATCCTGATACCCTATGTCTTTTGATAGGGGTATTTAGTCCATTTACATTCAGAGTGATTATTGAAAGATATGAATTTAATGCCATTGTGTTATCTGTGATTTCATGTTTGTTGTGATGTCTCTGGTCCTTTGTAGTCTTTGCTGCTTTCCATTCACAGAGTCCCCCTTAGGATCTTCTGCAGGGCTGATTTTGTGGTCATAAACTCCTTTAGCTTGTTTGTCTGAGAGTCTTTATCTCTCCTTCTATTCTGAATGACAGTCTTGCTGGATAAAGGATTCTTGGCTGCATATTTTTCCGTTTCAGCACATTGAATATTTCCTGCCACTGCCTCCTGGCCTGCCAAGTTTTAGTTGACAGGTCTGCAACTACCCTTATAGGTTAAGGACTGTCTGACCCTAGCTGCTTTCAGAATTCTCTCTTTATCTTTGTATTTTGCCAGTTTCACTATAACATGTCATGGTGTTGACCTGTTTCTGTTGATTTTAAAGGGAGTTCTCTGTGTTTCTTGGACTTGGATACATGTTTCCTTTCCAAGATTAGGGAAGTTCTCAGCTATAATTTGTTCAAAAAAAACATTCTGTCCTTTTTCTCACTCTTCTTCTTATGGAACTTCTATGATACAGATATTGTTTTGTTTCATGGAATCATTTAGCTCTCTAATTCTCCCCTCATGATCCAGTAATTTCCTTTCCCACTTTTTTTCGGCTTCATTATTTTCCATAATTTTATCTTTTATTTCACCTATTCACTCCTCTGCTTCTTCCATCCTTGCTGTCACTGTATCTAGTTTATTTTGCATCTCATTTACAGCATTTCTTAATTCATCATGATTAGTTCTTAAGTCTTTGATCTCTGCTGCAAGAGATTCTCTGGTGTCTTCTATGCTTTCTTCAAGCCCATCTATTAGTCTTATGTCTGTTATTCTAAATTCTTGTTCAGATATATTGTTTATATCTGTTTAGAGCAATTATCTGACTGTGATTTCTTCCTTAATTTTCTTTTGGGGAGAATTCCTCTGTTTTGTCATTTTGGCTAAGTTTCTGTCTTTTGCATGTTTTAAGAGCTTGTTGTGTGTCCTGCACTGTGAGTACTACCATTAAAAAGGGGCCATACCTTGTCCAGGGCCTGGCACTCTAGGAAGTGATTTTGTTTAAAAATTTTAAAATGTTTTTTTCTTTATTTCTGAGAGAGAAAGAGAGACAGTGTGAGCAGGAGAGGGTCAGAGAGAGAGAGAGATACAGAATCTAAAGCAAGCTCCAGGCTCTGAGCTAGCTATCAGCACAGGGCCTGATGTGGGGCTCAAACCCACGAACTGTGAGATCATGACCTGATCATGACGCTTAACCAACTGAGCCACCCAGGTGCCCCCAGGAAGTGATTTTGGAGTATGTTATGTGCACTCTGCTGTTGCATTTTGGCCACTCTATCTCACTGGTCAGTCCTCTGCAAAGCTCCTCCTTGTTTGGAGTGGTGGAGTATTTGGACCTTCAACCAGGTGTGCATTGATTTTCCTGTTGAAGTAACCCTTGGAGGGAAAAAAAAGAGAAGGGGGGTAAGCCTGATCCCATAAAAAGAGAAAAATGAGATGGGAGAAAAGAACAAACAGAATAAAAAAACTATAAGACTGAATCCAGAGAAAGAGAAAGGAAAATACAAGGAGGAGGAGAAGAAGAAGAAGAAGACAACGACGATGACGACGGAGAAATAGAGGTGTAAAAAGAATAGAATAAAAATGCCTCATCAAACAAGCAAACAATTATGTGTATGTGTGTGTGTATTATATATATGATAAGAATTGACCAAAACCAGAAACTATAACCTGGTTCCAAAAGAAAAAAAGAAGAGGGTAGAAAGAAGAAGAAAAGAACAGAACAGAAGCAAACAAAAACAGTTATCTGTTGGTGCCTGGGACCGGTAGCTGTGCTAATCAGCATCACTCTCACTCCCATAAGCAGTTACCAGGCACTGAGGGGCCGGGTTTGGTGTAGGCCGTCCTGCCTCCACTAGGGGCCGCTGTCCTGCTCCCTGAAGCCCCACCATGTTGGTGATGGGGAGAAAAATGGAAAGACCCCAATCTCCTTTCCCCTAGACCAGGTGTCTCAATCCAGGCTGTTCAGGAAGCCCTCAGAGAGTAGTGGGCGGTGCCAGTTTGTCCTGCTCCACAGTGTCCTGTGCCTCCCAGGTGCTCGGTTGGATTCAAAACCTGCTGTCTTAAAGGGCCCTGCACCGAGTGGACCCGGTTCCGGTTCCGGCGCAGGGCCACTCTGCCCAGCAGACAAAGGGCCTTTGGCTGGTGCCTGCAGGGTCTTTTGCCCTTGTGGGGAGCAGTAGATCTTCTTCCCACAGTACTCAAGGGAGGGGACTGTTCTCTCTCGGTTTGTCCCCCAGATCACTACCAGACTGGGGGTCAGCTCCCCTTGCCCCCAGGGCATGCACACAGCTGCGCTTTGCTCTGGAGAAAGTCCCACACTTTTGGAACCTATGAATTTCAGCTGCTATTTTTACAAAATAGAAACTGGCTTTCTCCATATTTCTCATCCCCATCCGTGGTCCGGAGAGGTTTTCCTCTTATGCCAACTAGATACTGAAATTTCACAGCTTCTCTCTGCCTTTCCCTTCCTTTTGTCTCTCCACAGAAGGGGTTCCCTCCTCGCCATGCCTACTTGGTTTTATCTCCCCCAATTCACCGTACGTGCACCTTCATCCACCCAAGCTGTCTCCCTCCAACTGTGGAGAAACTTCTGCCACTCTGTGATTGATTTCCTGGGGGTTCCAAGTGATCTGATCTCAATACAGCTGTGTTTGAGGGAGGTGGGTGATCCTGGTCCCCCTACTTCTCCGCCAGCCTAACTCCGCCTCCTGATTATTATTTTATTCTTTCATTGTTCCTTTGTGTCATTAGGTTAAGTCCTTTAACCTGTTTGATTCATCAATATATACCTTGTGTGATATTGCTACTATTGCTTTTTTTTTTTAAATTTCGATTTGCCTGGTATCTTTCCTCATCCCTTTTATTTTCACTCTCGGTTTCCTTTTTTTTTTTTTTTTTTTTTTTTGAGTGCTTCTTGGGAGCAGCATGGAAGAATTTATTCTGTTCCTATTTAGTGTTACACACTCGATTTTACTTTTTTCATCTTATGCTGTGTTCCTTATTTATTGTCACTTGTTTCTTCTCCTTTCCTTCTCTCCATCCTGGATGAGGGTGTCCCCAGTGGAGGCAGCTAAGGCGGGGGGGGTCTGTGTCAGATTCCAGCTTTCAGGCACGGCTGGTATGGGTGGAGCTCACAGCCACTGGCAATGCCACCTTCATTAGACCAGCTTTGCAACATAGTGTGGGGGCTCTTTCCTGGCTTGGAAGCCTACAAATCTAGCTATCCATCGTTCCTAGAGTTTCAAGGAGCCACCCAACATTTAAAAAAAAATCTTTCTTTTTTCTGTTTTAATCAGCCAGAGTCAGTGCCTATTTCTTCAGCTAAGAACACCAAATAACACTGTTCCAAGTGGTTTTATTCCCCACCCCCACTCCCCAACCAATTCTATGAGCAACTGCGTGCACTCAATAGTTTTACCGTATTTATTTAGACACGTAGTAGATACTGAGAAGGAACAGAGAATATTCGGATGACAAAATGATCCACAAGAGGGAATTCTCAAACACGTTTTTTCCCCTTGGTGCTGTAAAATAAAAATCCTTTAAGCTCATCGTTTTATGAAAGAAAGCCCTGATTTCCCTTTTAGAAAGTAACCCAAGTTCTACAGACTTGAAAATCATCTTTATTTTTTCAATTACAAAAATATATCCCCACTTATAAAAGAAAACAAAAGAATGAAGGGGGAAAGAAAGGTTTTCTGGACTGGGAGGAGGGGTGGGGCAGGGGAGGGGAAGAGGGTCCAATGTGCATGGGGAGCTCACAACTTGCTCCTAAAAGTCAGCAGTTTATGAAGCATTGAGGTGCTCCAGGAATGAGGCAGGGCGGGGGGGGGGGGGGGGGGTGGTCATTCAAGTTGCAGGTTTCTGAAGTCATTCACTAAATCATTCTGGGGCTGTTGAGAGAGAAAGAAAACAGAAGTGTCACTGGCGGCAAACGNTCCCAGGCTGGGGATTCTCTTGTGCCTAGAACCCTACCCTGGGGGGGGGGGGGAGGGCGGGGGGGGGGGGGTGTCGATGGTCATTCAAGTTGCAGGTTTCTGAAGTCATTCACTAAATCATTCTGGGGCTGTTGAGAGAGAAAGAAAACAGAAGTGTCACTGGCGGCAAACGTTGGCAGGGAGCCGGAGAAAGAGAGGCGACAAGAAGAGCCAGGTCTGAGAGGCCAGGGAGGCCTTGAGGGAAATGGAAAGCTGACAAGATCATTTTTAAATTTTTAATGTTTATTTACTTTGGGGCGGGGGAAAGGGGCAGAGAGAGAGGCTCAAGCAGGATCGTCGCGGTCAGTGCAGAGCCCGACGTGGGGCTGGAACTCCCAACCAGTGAGATCATGAGCTGAGCCCAAATCAAGAGTGGACGTTTAACTGACTGAGCCACCAGGCGCCCCAAGATCCTAAGAAAAGGGAGATAAGGCAGGAAGTGGGAGCCCCTATTGGAGTTGCAGGGAAGGGTGTCTAAAGAAAAGAGAAAGGTGTGGAGGGGCGCTGAGGACAGAGAGCAAGGAGAGGAGTGAGAGAGAAGGGCTGGGGGGCTGAGCTGGGAGGGGGAGTTGCAGGGGTGAGGCCAGGTGCCTGCAGCAAGAACAGCTTCTCACCATCAAGATCTTCCTGAGCCGACGTTTTATCTTTATAGTATTTTGGTCCAGATTGTTCCAGGGCTGGAATGGCCTGTCCTGGTGGTCCACAAACTTCCTCCAGCAGTCCTCAAACTCTGAGACGAAGGAGGGGAAGGCAGTGAGGCCCCAGGGCAGGGGGAGAGCCAGCCTGCACCCTGCAGGGCCACAGGCTCCCCCTTCCTTTCCCCTTCCGGTGGTGGCATCACATCTCGGGCCTCAGCTGGGGCGCCCCGCTTCAGTGCAGCCTCCACCCACCGCCCTGCCCCCACCAGTGGCTTTTCCCTCTTGGGACCGCAAACCCTCTCTCCTCCCCCGACAGCTGGGCCCTCTCCCCACCTGGGCGGCCCATGACGGCCACGGGGACCTCTGACTGCAAGTGTCTCAGCCCCAGCACATGCTTCCTGCGCCAGTGGAAGTATAGGCGGGAGGCAAAGATCCGCAGGCTGAGGTAGGTGTGGTGTCTGACAAACTCCACCAGATTCCGGGCACAGGTGGGGCAGGGGCTCCATGTGATATAGCAGGTGATTTCGAATCTTTGGGATGGGTCCAGTTGCAGCGACTGGATCTTGTTAATAAAGCACATTTCTGCATGGCAATTTTCCTAGGAGGGCCCCAGACAGAGAGAAGGAAGGGTTGGTTACAAGGCAGAGGCCAGAGGTCACCTGCTGTGGGTGCCATGGGGGATGAGAGGCTCTGCCCTGTGAACTTACCTCGGACAGCGAAAGAAGCTTCCTTCCTTCTCTTCCTCAGCCATTAATTTAGCCTGATCTGAATCAGACCCAGCAGCGCCCCCCCCCACAAGTACCATCTTAAATGCTCTGCGGACCTCGCCTTTTGGACATCTGGAGAGGTTTGAATGTGGGGGTCCCGAGGAGCGGGTCGGAATGGGAGGGATGTGGGGCAGGACGGGGCCGTGGGCAAGGCAGGCAGAGGGAGTTCTCGTAGGCGGGGTCGAGCCCTCAGTCCTTGGAGGACCGCTTGGCTTCTGGGAAACAGCTATTGAGCTGAGATCCAGAAGACAAGTAAATATTAAGTTCTCGAAGAGGGGCAGGGAGAGAATTCTGCTGGCGGGAAGAGTGTCTGCAGAGGCCCGGGGACGGGCAAACCGTGGGGTTCCTGGGAAGCGGGGCTGACAGAGACCCCGCTCAGCCTCGGTGTTTTCTCGGCCCACCCTGTGACCAGACAGCCTGCTTGGCACCTTGTTTTGAAGGCAGCCTTTGACACTTGTGGGACCTTCGAGTTGCTTCAGCTGGTAGCACAGATAGGTTTTCCTCCGCTTGAAGGGCTTTGGGACCCGGGACTGGTTGCCAAAGTGATGGTAGAATATATCTGCTTTTAGTAGAGTCATCGTGGTTCTGTATAAGAGGAAGAAAACCAAAAGATGCAGAAAGTGTCTTCTGGGGTTACCCCAGGCTTCTGAACCCAACTCCTCAGGTCCACTTGGGCCCCTGGAGTCGGGGAGGGAAGGGCCAGTCTCCTTTTCTCTTGGACCGAGAAGAGAGAAGAAGGAGAGGGAGTGCTCCTTGCCTCTGCACACGGCCCCGGCTCCAGTCTGGTGGGGGCACCCGTCCTGCCCACACTGGGGGCCTCAGCAGGCATGACGCCTTGAGCCGGGTGGGGGACCCCTCCCTGAGAACTGAACATCAGGCGTGTGTCTTTGGCTCACCCTTCTTTGTCCTGTGCCCCAGACCCCTCTGCTCAGGGCCCCACAGGCGTCTCAAGCCTGACATGTCAAATGCCAGAACCCTCCTCTCTGGGGAGGGAGGGGATGCACTGGGACTTCTTCGAATTCTGTGCTCTTTGTTCAGGTGCGGGTATCACAATTTGGTCTACACAAAGCCCAGAGAGGCGGGTGAACAGGAAACCCTGTTGTCACCAAGGGAGAGTTGTGATGGCAACTTTGGCCAAAGGACTCACATAGCTTTTCCTCCCTCCCACCCCCAGTTGTGATTACACTCTATAGACTGTTCTGACTTGTACCTTGCTTTTTTCCCCCCCATTTAATATTGTGTTGCAAAGTGACATGGCTCATGTGGGCACGTGTGCACGGATTCTCTGTGATACATGCTGTTGGCCCTGCACAGATACAGGTAGATGGACAGACCTGGGAGCCTGCCTGCCTGCCCGGGACAAGTGTACAGATCTCCGTGTGGCAGAGCTCCGCTGCGTGTGGACATTACTGACCAAGCAGACACTGAATGTTCTGAACAAACTTGGGGAGGCTTGATGGAGCCCCAGCCCACTTTCCTTCCAGACACTCCAGCCAAAAGCAATGTGACCTGGCTGATCACGGAATCTGGCTCAAGGGACCACAGACACTTGGAACTGAACTGGAGGTGGGAATCAAGCCAAGGGTGCCATTCCTCAGGGCACAGACTATGGGGTCCATTCCGTGCACCTGCAAGGCCAGAAGTGCCTTCCCCATGTTTCCAGCCGACTCGTTGAAAGAGCACTGATTTCCACCAACCAAACCATTTCTGTCATCTTTTATGGTAATTAACAAAGCTACTAATTTCATCAATGGAGACTCATCTCTGATATCTGTCATGCTAATTAGTAAAGCGTCAGGTAGATTTGGATGACTGTCCTTGAAAAAGCCACATGTCTGCATCATGGCTTTGGATTACCCAGCAGTGACCTCATCACCCGAAGCTGGTACTCTCAGGGCACCCGGCCGCCCTCACCATGAGGATTAGAATGAAAACGCCCATTCATAGCACATTTAGGAACACTGACTGTGCCAGGGCTTCCTGATTTTAGCACTGAAGTTCCTGCATTCGGGGAAACTCCCCCAGTCCCTGGCAAACCCGGAGGCTCAAGCCAGAAAGATTTCAAATGTTAGACAAGTGCACTATCTTAACAGTACAAATGTTGAGACTTGACCTTGAACGGCTAAATTTTAGGGATGATAGAAACAACTTGTAACAAGTGTTTGAAGACTAATTTAGGTTTTCACCATTGGTAGTGAGTTCGTGGGAAACAATTTATCTTCTTGTCTTGGAGATGAGTGTTGGATCCACAGAACAGAAACGAAACCATCTACAGAATTAAGTCTGCAGAAACGCACGTGGCCCATGGTTAGACACAGCTGGGACAAACACAGGGAGGGAACTTAAGAGTCTGCTTTGCTTAAGGTGATGAATGCTACCCAGGGAATGACAACAAAATAGCCTGCAAGGTCGTCATGGTGATAAGGTGTTGGGCTGCTTCTGTCAACAGAGAGGGCATCGCTGATGCGCGTAGCCGAGAAGGTTCTCGGACTTGGACCGCAATCTGGATGAAACCAGACTGGTCGGTACCAGAAAGACAAGCAATCAGTCTTGAGGTTTACCTAACCCCTGATCAATCAGGAGAACCCACGCCCTTGGACCGCTGACACTTAATTTTTGCCCTTAAGCACTTGCAGGCTGTCAGGGAGTTCAGGACTTTGGAGCACCCCGTTGTCCTGGGTGGCATCACCCCAGAAACTCTCTTCCCTGCATAAGCCCAGTGTCAGTTACTTTTTTTTTTTTATGTTTTTTATTTATTTCTGAGAGAGGGAAAGAGACAGTGTGACAGGGGAGGGTCAGAGAGAGAGGGAGACACATAATCTGAAGCAGCCTTCAGGCTCTGAGCTGACAGTCACCACAGAGCCCGACGCGGGGCTCGAACCCACGAACTGTGAGATCATGACCTGAACCTAAGTCCTGAGCCCCCCAAGCACCCCCCAGTGTCAGTTTCTTATTAGCTTCCTGAGTATTGGGCAGATGAACTCCAGCTCAGGTTGCTCACAGAGACCAGAGCATTCTTTGCAAAAATGGTGCCAGACTTTAGAATAAAATGTATAAATGTGCCTTTATAGCTGACTCCAACATTGTCTCAATCATCTTTGAATGGAAAGTCTGTAATGATGCCTAGAGAAAGCGATTTACGAAGACCCAGTGGCCACGCCCTGGGGATGGGGAGGCAGAGAGGCTGCTGGGGGGGGCGCGGGGGGGGGGAGTGGTGGGACATCTACCCTGGCAGTGCCCACAGGCTAGAGGCAGGAGCAGACCCTGAGGGTGGGGGGTCTGAGAGGGAGAGGACCGCAGGCTGGGGGCAGGACCAGGGCAGAAAGCAAGGGTGGCAGTGGGACCTGGTCCCTGCAGTTCTGGGCCAGACTCCTTGGCAGGCTTGCCCATCCTCGCCTGGCCCTGGGCTCTCCAGCAACACTTCTCTCACACAAAGCCGCCCTTGGCCTTGGGAAAGCCCCTTATCTGTGAGTGTCCTCCTGGAGCAGTCTGAGTGGTGGATCCAGCCCCATCCTGCCAGATACAGCCGGGGTGGGAAGCCCCTAAGGCTGGAGTTGCTTCTCTGGGCTCCCACCCACCTTCTTAGCTCCCGACTTACCTGCCTCTGATGGTCCCTGTGCGGTAGCCCCTCCTCAGCTGGCTTGTCCCAGCCTTGCACTTATCTGGGGCGCCAGGGCTCCATTCCTCTCGCTGGCCTTGCGTTGGGAAAGCCTCAGTGAGACCGGGCCCTCCCAGGCCGCCTCCACGGAAGCCCCACCTCCTTCCTGCTTTGGCCCCAGGGGTGGGAGGGCCCTCGGATGGCAGCACTTCCTCAGGCTCAGACTCCCCTCTCCTTCTCTGAGACCTCCCCCAGGGCACAGCCGCCCTCAGAAAGAGACAGGCCCCCCTGGGCGGCAGGACCCAGGTTATTGAAAAGGGAAAGAGAAAGTAGAATCCCAGAAGGGGTTGGGACACACACACTGGCTGGAGAGAGCAGGACTGAAGCCGGCTTTGGGGAGGGACAGGCTCTCTGGGGAGTGGGGTGAGCCCTCTCCTCACCACCCCATGGGACCCCTAGGAGCCATTCAGCCTCCTGACAGGACTCTGGGTGTCTGGAAAGGGAGGCCTAGGACTCAGCCCTGAAGATCTTCGGCCCCATCCCTGGAAAAGGCAGGTGTGTCCCCCACATCCTCTACCACAGCCCCCAAGAGCTTTGGGGGAGGGGCGATCATTGTCCTCACATCTTAGATGAGGTCCCAGCACAGAGGGGCTAAGATACTCTCTGCAGCCACTCTGCAAACCAATGGCCCAGCTGCATCGCCTTCCGCCTTCCGGGGTCCTGGCCTGGGCCCTCTTGCTTCCTCATTGTTCCATGAGTAGGAGTGGGTGGGGAGGGGGCAAAGAGGAGGGCCCTTGCTGCCCTTACAGGGCCTCCCAGGTCAGGGATCAGGGATCTGGACTTGAAGTGTGCATCCTGCAATCTATCTGCCTTCCTTGTCACATGTCACCAAGACCCCCAGGTGGAGAAACAAAGAGCAACTGGGAAAGTTGATTCCTGGAGAAGAAGAGGAGGCCTTCAAGCAGGCACCTGTCGCCGCACACGCCTGCGAGTCTCCAAAGACCTTCTTCCAGCCGGTGCCCCCATACCACCTCATTCTGCCCCCAGGCCCTGGGATGGCCCCAAGGCGGGGGGTAACAAGAGCATGGGCAAGAGTGGGAGAATGCAAGGGAATGGCGTCCCCTCCACTCCCATCTGTTTGAGTGTCCAGAGTTTTGGCCAATGGAAGCTTCCAGAATGAGCTGGGCCCTTTCAAGAGAGCGATCAGATCTGCACACTCAGGTGTGGGTCCAATAGACAGCTGAGAAGCACTAAGGGGGGACGGCAAGCCTGAAATCCTTTCTTGCCTTTCCCTAATGACAGCACTCGTGAAGCTCTGACGCGGAGATTCCCGCTTGCCTTCGCCCATGGGCAGAGAAGTGGGCGGTGCCGGAGCGCGACAGTGGCTGTCTGGGAGGTGACACCCTGGAAGTCCCTGTGCATGTCTAAGATGGGCCTTCTATCTTGTTCTTTTCTGCAGAAGGAACAGATTTGAGCGGGCCTCAAGGGCCCATTTTGATGACCGAGAGAGTGGAGAAGTGTGTCGTCCATGGGTGTGCCCCTCGGTGCCTCCGTGCTTGGAGGACACGTGGACAGGGAGAGCAGCGGGACAGACCGACTGAACAGCCAGAACTCTTCAGCATTCTGCCCTCTGCCTCAGGATGCAGTGCAGACAGGGAGGGGAGGGGAGAGACAGATGTGTGTGGCCTCCGCTATTCACACCTAATGGGGCAAGATCAGAGGAAGAGAACACGGGTCCGTGTGGGACCCAAGACGCTCTCCACAATGATTTTCTCATTGTGTTCCAACCACACACCTGCCCTTCTGGGTTTCCTTTCTCGGCCTCTGTGTCTGCCCAGAATCCCAGCGTCTCAGGCTGATCTCTTGCACCTTTTCACCGTGTTCTGGTCCAGGCCACCCTGTGGGGCACTGCCACTGACGTTCCCTCCAGTAAGTTCACGCAGTAGGCAGCTCTGGGGTCAAAGGACCTGATGTTCCTTCTATATCTCTTTTTGCTTTTGTTTTTTACCTATTACGCTTGTGCTTGTTTCTCTGGGTCAACTTGACTCTCAGCCACCTGCCTCTTTTCTTCTGCTTTTTGGAAAGTCCTCCCATATCCAATCCCATAGCCCCCAAAGGCTGAACCCTGTGCCCCCTAAATCTATATGCCCAAGTCCAAACCCCTAGTACCCAGAATGTGACTATGTTTGAGACACGGGCTTTAAAAAGATTAAAATGAGGCCCACAGAGTGGGCCTGATCCAATCGGCCTGATGTTGTTATGAGAAGGGGAAAGTGGGACCCACGGAGGGACACCGGGGGCCCCCCTCAGTGAGCACAGAGGACGGCCCATGCGAGGGCGGGGCAAGAAGGTGGCCTCTGCTAGCCAAGCAGACGGGCCCTAGGAGGAGCCCAACCCAGGGACAACTTGCTCTTGGCCTTCCAGTCTCTACGCTGTGAGGAAACAAACACTTGCTGTGATGTCCCTCGGTCTGTGGAGTTTTGTTCTGGAAGCCCCAGCAGAGAAATGCAGTCGGTCTCCTCAAGGACCCTGTTCTCTGATGAGTCACCTCCCCAGTAAGGATGTTACTCACATCTTCCAATTTTCACAGCTACACATAATCATGCCCAGTTACATTCAGTTTATGAACAAGATTGGTTAGTGGGTGAGATGGGATGTGCAGGAGGAAGGTGGGGACCTGAGGCGCTGGGCGGGTAGGAGGGGGGGAGGTGCAGGTGGCACGAGTTGGGGAGAAACAACAGTAGCTGCCGGGGAGAGGATGGGAGGCTGAGGACGTCCTCACCTAAGGATTTCATCAAGCTCTGTGACCAAGAGATCATAATCTTTTAACATATTCCGTCTCTGGAAGCGCATCCCATTGTGGTCCACAAAGGTGTCCCAACAGTATTCAAATGCTGAGATCAATGGGAAGACAGCAGTCAGGTGGGTCCTGGGAGGCCTTTTCCTCCTGACCCTCCCATGCCCCACCCCCTTCAGGGCCTTGCCCTCCATTCCAAGTGCCACCAGTCACACTCACTCTCCCTGGGGACATTCTAGATCCTCCGCCACCCCTGCCTGGGTCCTACTCACTCCCAAGGTTCAGTCCCCAGTTCTCCTTCACTCTCACCATCATAGCACATGATGTCCAACTGGACCCCTATGTCCCACAGGTTGCGAAGCCCCTGCTGGAAATCTGGGTTCAAAGAGTAGTAGAGGCGGGCAGTAAAGATGCTCAGTTTCAAGTTCTTGTACTCCTCCAAGAACTTGACCACCTTCCCTGCACAGGTGGGGCAGGGGCTCCAAGATAAGAACCAGGTGACATGGTAATGCTCATCACGGGATGGGTACTGGTCACGGAACCAAGAGAGGAAGCAGAGTTCTGCGTGACAGGGAACCCGGGGTTGGACCTGGGAGAAGTAGAGAAGAGAAGGTGACACTCCTGGCTGTCAGGGTAGGCAGAGTGTCAAGGCTGGGTGTCATGAGAGGAGGGGCAAAGGGGCAGGACCCACAGGGGTATATTTTTCACTGATTTATCCCTCATTTCCATCTCTCCCTGTCCTGTCTTTTTTACTGAGCCATTGCTTTTCACAGTCATCCACCATCCATCAGTTCTAACATCTCTCCTTCCATCCATCCATCCATCTACCCATCCATCCATCCATCCATCCATCCATCCATCCACCCATTCATCCGTCCATCCATCCATCCATTTATCCATGCAACCATC
>NW_024080636.1:0-27947 GCF_003009895.1 Hyaena hyaena | reverse complement strand
CTGGGAAAGTTGACTCCTGGAGAAGAAGAGGAGGCCTTCAAGCAGGCACCTGTCGCCGCACACGCCTGCGAGTCTCCAAAGACCTTCTTCCAGCCGGTGCCCCCATACCACCTCATTCTGCCCCCAGGCCCTGGGATGGCCCCAAGGGAGGGGGGGGGTAACAAGAGCATGGGCAAGAGTGGGAGAATGCAAGGGAATGGCGTCCCCTCCACTCCCATCTGTTTGAGTGTCCAGAGTTTTGGCCAATGGAAGCTTCCGGAATGATCAGATCTGCACACGCAGGTGTGGGTCCAATAGACAGTTGAGAAGCACTAAGAGTGGGTGGCAAGCCTGAAACCCTTTCTTGCCTTTCCCTAATGACAGCACTCTTCAGCATTCTGCCCTCCGCCTCAGGATGCAGTGCAGACAGGGAGGGGAGGGGAGAGACAAGTGTGTGTGGCCACCGCTATTCACACCTAATGGGGCAAGATCAGAGGAAGAGAACACGGGTCCGTGTGGGACCCAAGACTCTCTCCACAATGATTTGGCCCTCCTGTGTTTCCTTCCTCGGCCTCTGAATCCCAGTGTCTGCCCAGAATCCCAGCATCTCAGGCTGATCTGCCCTGGCCCTGGTCCAGGCCACCCCGTGGGGCACTGCCACTGACTTTTCCCCCAATAAGTTGACTCAGTAGTCATCTCTGGGTTGAAGGACCAGATGTTTTCTCTGCTTCTCTTTCAGTTTCTGTTTCTAGGCTTTTTGTTTTTTGCTGTTTTGGGGTTTTTTTTTTGTTTTTTGTTTTTTACTTCTAATGCTTCTGCTTGTTTCCCTGCGTCCCCAACTTGACTCTCAGCCACTTGCTACTTTTTTATTGCTTTTTGGAAGAGTCCTCCCATACCCAATCCTACATTTAAAAAAATAAAACACATTTAAATGTTAACTTAATCATTAACTTCTTGCTCACTGTTCATCACCATCCCCAGACTGTAACCTGTCCAGAACCTTCCCTCTGGCAGCCATATGGGAAGGGGAGAAGGGACAAGGGAGCCAGGGAGAGTATGGTGATGACCTGGTGACAGGTAGTGGGGTGCAGGGCAGCAAGGACTGGAATGGAAGCGGGTGAGTCAGGGGCAGGGCAGGCAGAACCCAGGAGACAGATACAAAAACAAGCATCCTGTTTTGTCCCACCCCCTTAGCCCCCAATGGCTGAACGCTGTGCCCCCCATATCCATCTGCCAAAGTCCCAACCCCTAGTGACCCAGAATGTGACTATGTTTGAGACACGGGCTTTAAAAAGATTAAAATGAGGCCCACAGAGTGGGCCTGATCCAATCGGCCTGATGTTGTTATGAGAAGGGGAAAGTGGGACCCACGGAGGGACACCGGGGGCCCCCCTCAGTGAGCACAGAGGACGGCCCATGCGAGGGCGGGGCAAGAAGGTGGCCTCTGCTAGCCAAGCAGACGGGCCCTAGGAGGAGCCCAACCCAGGGACAACTTGCTCTTGGCCTTCCAGTCTCTACGCTGTGAGGAAACAAACACTTGCTGTGATGTCCCTCGGTCTGTGGAGTTTTGTTCTGGAAGCCCCAGCAGAGAAATGCAGTCGGTCTCCTCAAGGACCCTGTTCTCTGATGAGTCACCTCCCCAGTAAGGATGTTACTCACATCTTCCAATTTTCACAGCTACACATAATCATGCCCAGTTACATTCAGTTTATGAACAAGATTGGTTAGTGGGTGAGATGGGATGTGCAGGAGGAAGGTGGGGACCTGAGGCGCTGGGCGGGTAGGAGGGGGGGAGGTGCAGGTGGCACGAGTTGGGGAGAAACAGCAGTAGCTGCCGGGGAGAGGATGGGAGGCTGAGGACGTCCTCACCTAAGGATTTCATCAAGCTCTGTGACCAAGAGATCATAATCTTTTAACATATTCCATCTCTGGAAGCGCATCCCATTGTGGTCAACAAAGGTGTCCCAACAGTATTCAAAATCTGAGATAAATAGGAAGACAGCAGTCAGGTGGGTCCTGGGAGGCCTTTTCCTCCTGACCCTCCCATGCCCCACCCCCTTCAGGGTCTGGTCTCTTCCCTTCCAAGTGCCACCAGTCTTGCCTCAGTTTCCCAGGCTCTCCTCCCACTCGTTCTCCCTGGGGACATTCTAGATTCCCTGCCCCACCCGCCTGGATCTTACTCTCTCCCAAGGTTCAGTCCCCAGCTCCCCTCTGTTCTCACCATCACAGCGCATTATGTCCAACTGGACCCCTATGTCCCGTAGGTTGCGAAGCCCCTCCTGGAAATCTTCGTGCCAGAAGTAGTAGAGGCGGGCGGTAAAGATGCTCAGTTTCAAGTTCTTGTACTCCTCCAAGAACCTGACCACCTTCTCTGCACAGGTGGGGCAGGGGCTCCAAGATAAGAACCAGGTGACATGGTAATGCTCATCACGGGATGGGTACTGGTCACGGAACCAAGAGAGGAAGCAGAGTTCTGCGTGACAGGGAACCCGGGGATGGACCTGGGAGAAGTAGAGAACACAAGGGGACACACCTGGCTGTCAGGGTAGGCAGAGTGTCAGGGCTGGGTGCCATGGGAGGAGGGGCAAAGGGGCAGGACCCACAGGGGTATATTGTTCACTGATTTATCCCTCATTTCCATCTCTCCCTGCCCTGTCTTTTTTACTGAGCCATCGCTTTTCACAGTCATCCACCATCCATCAGTTCTAACATCTCTCCTTCCATCCATCCATTTTATCATTCATCCATCCATCCATTTATCCATGCATCCATCCATCCATACATACATCCTACAGGCATTCTGAGGGCCTTCCCTGGGCCAGGGCCTCAGGGGTCTAGGATGGTTCCCTGGGTGATGGCACCTGGGGAGGGTCACACAACTGTGCTGCCCCACAGGGGAGCCACTAACCACACGTGTCTCTGGACCACTTGACCTGAGGCTCGTGGGAACTGAGATGTGGGGCAAGTGTAAATACACATCTGGGTCCAACGACGTAGTAAAAGAGGAGAATGTAAATGACCTCAGGAAGAATTTTTATATTCATTGTAATCTGAAAGAATCTCCTAGATATAGTGCTTGATACATTAGCAGTACTAATTTCACAAATTGCCTTTAACTCTTTGAGCCCCGGGTACCAGAACAGGTGAAATGACCTTTCACGTGTCAGTACTGCTAACACATACCCCTGCCCTAGCCCATCGTGGTTCTCTCCTGGCAATGGGCTCTGAGAAGTCTGCAGGGCCAGGGGAGGGGAGAGGCCAGGGTGTGGCAGGACATGTGTCTGGAGTGTCAGCGGTTAGGGGACAGGGCTGCAGGGTGGTGGCCTGGCTCTAGCAACTGCTGATGCTGGTCTTTGGTGCTGTTGCCTCCTTCCAGGGACACCTGGGCCTTGGCTGGGAGCAGGCCAGGGTCAGGCAGAGCGAGGGGTGTGGGTTCTCCGCTGGGGGATCAGAGTCCTGGGCACAGAGGGGTCAGTGGCGCTGCCAGGGTACGGCTTCACCGACAGACCCATTACCAGGGCACATAAGGCGATGCTGTCCAACGGGCCCTGACCTTCTAAAGATGCTCTTCCGTCCAAGACTGCCAGAGGCCAAGGTCCAGGACAAGATTTCAAGATGACGGACAGAATGCCAGCAGACTCTCTGAACAAGGCTCGTCGGATAAGTCAAATGCTGTCCTGTCTCAGGTTCCCAGAGGGTCAAGCAGGGAGCTCATGGGTCCATGACTGAGGACAATGTCGTGGGAAGGAGCAGTCACCACTAAGAGCTCCGATCTGGCATCTTACTTGTAACATTCTTTTTCTCGCTCCCCCTGACTCTGCTCCTGTCTGACTGGGCCCGGGGAGAGGGTGTGCGTACCTTGTTCCGAAAAATTCCCCAGTTACTGTCATCATATGTGAAGTCTTCTCTGTCCACTTGGAAGCAGAGATAGCAGAGTTTCCGTCCAGAAGCGTAGCAAAGGTTTGGAAAGTGGAACTGGAAGGTGTTAGGATGTATCCAGCCCATTGGGTTTCTGGGGGCAAAAGAGAGAAAACAGAAAATGCCGAGAGCGCCCTCTGGACTTGTCTCTGGCTGGTGGGCTGCCCTGGGCACTGTGGCTCCCTGCAGCCCTCCTGGGCCCTAGGCAGTGGTGCTGCTTTTCCAGGCTGGAAGGGGGGTGTCTCCAGGGACAGTAGGGACAGGGACCACCTCTCCTAAGGGCCGCTGGGCCCCTGCTCCTTCCAGCAGCACCCCCACTCTCGTTTTCCTGCCCGCGCTACCCCCAACCCATTAGAAAAATAGCAGAGAGACATCGAAACCCTTCTAATCCCTGAAGAACGGCCTTTTGAAGACTTCACTTTAATTCATTCCTGATTTTTCACCCTTTTTTTTTTTTTAAGTATCAGGTTAATGCTTAAATTCAGAAGTTCAGGCTGCTGTTCCTAATGCTTCAGATATCTTAACTCATCAACTCCTTCCCAGATCCTGGGGGAGCTACATCCACACTTCATAGGGACGGAAGCAGGTGAGCAGCCTGGCCAAGTCCATGGCTAGTAAGTGATGGAGCTTGGGCACCTGTCCAGACAGGTTATTTCCAGCAAGGACCTCACATGACCGCCACAGCAGCACGTGCAGTCTTAAATGTGTCTTTCTTTCTACTTCGTTTTAAATACACACATTTTAAATACACACATATATACACCCGCAGGCAAGGCACCTTTCATCCTGATGCATGCCAGCAGTCGTCACAAACGTGCACTGAAGCTCTATCACCTAGCTTGTGGGTAAGGTTGAGAACACCCCCATTTACACTAAAACCTTGGATGGCGAGTAACTTGTTCTGCGAGTGTTCTATAGACGAGCAAACATGTTTCATAAATTTTAACTTGATAAAGGAGCGATGTCTTGGGATACGTAGAGTACGTGATTCTGAATGTCACATGATCACACGATCACAATGGAATCCATGGTTCTTCTCTCTTTCCTTCTCTCTCTCTCTCTCTCTCTCTCTCTATCGCTGCGGGATTGTGGGTGATCATCTCCCACACTCAGATGCTCGGTCTCAGATCGTGGTGTTTGGCAGATATCAGTGATTTTTCAGTATGTTGCAAGGTACCCACAACTGGCACTAGTGTATTTTTTGTCTTTTCAAAGCACCTGTGGACAGTCCCATGCTTTTCCAGACAAGAGTAAGCTTGGGAAGGCTTTGTTTTATTCTAAGTCAGGCTGCCGGCAGACAGAGACCCTTTCCTCTGCTGCCTGATTGCCAGTTGCATTAATTACAGTATATGACAAGGGTTTATTAATACTCTACTGTAGTCTACATCCATTAGTAATAGGGAAAATTGTCCTACACAGTAACTCTCCTGTCTCTTGTCTCCCTCACTCCAGCCATGAAGGTTTTCAAAGGTAAGTGCAGGTTAATAGGTTTCTTTTTCCTTTTCTTTTGTATTTTCTTTATTATGTTGTATTATATTACAGTTTTGTAATCATTTTCATATGAATACTTTGGGTTGTGGAACGAATCGTCTGAGTTTCCATTATTTCTTACGGGGAAACTCACTTTGATATACAAGTGCTTTGGATTAGGAGCATGTTTCTGGAACAAATTGTGCTCCCAAACCAAGGTTTTACTACACTTGTCGGTGGTTGAGAGAGCTTTGCAGCAGATGACTTCTCTTCTTATCTCTGAGAGCTGTCCTCACCCTGTGTTTATCATATTGTAAATGATGTGGGAAATAAAGCAAAAGAAAAAGAAATTCAATTTCTCTACTGCCTACAGCCCGTCGAGAAGTCTTTCGCACAGGCAGAACGAACTTCCTTTGAGAGCCCAGATATCTGTATGATGACACTTTGCTAAGAGCCAAAGGGATTCTTAGCTTAACATTATCCCAAACCATACGACCTGTGAAGGCTACTTTACCATATAAAAATTCCTTTGGGAACCTCCTTTATCTCAACCCCCCAAGATATATGTTGGCAATCATCCTCCAAACACGTGGCTGACTGATACACATGTGAAGGGTCTCGTGACTGAGTTTCTACTGAATGGTAATAAATAAGCTTGTCGTAAGAGCCACTAGACCTTCAAAGGCCCGGAAACCCTGTTTCTGAAATACCTTCGACACATGTGCTGTCTCTAGCCCCCTCCCAAACGGAGGGTATATAATGAGTCACTCTTCACAACCCCTGTGAGGCTCTTCCTGTCCACGGGTCCTGTCCCCGTGCTTTAATAAAACACCTTTCTTTTTGACATTTATTTTTTTTTTTTGCACCAGAGATGTCTAAGAATTCTTTCTTGGGGGGTTCCAAACCCCAACACTTCAACCCACATCATAAATATTAGAGAAAATCCATCCAAGTGCTGGAAACTAAATCCGCCAATTGCTTCAACCATCTTGTGGTTTGATTCAAAGTGCTAGCAGAGAACAGGAACTTCCAGAAGCCTCTGAAAGTGCGCATCATCACCCCCCCACCCCACACACACACACACACACAGGCAGGGCCAGACCTGCCCAACAGTCTTTCCGACCCAGAGGCTGGCCTGGGGGAGGGGCCACAGGGCTGGATGGAGGTGCGGGAGGGGCGCGTTCAGAAGTGAGCACACACAGGAGCATCCCCAGAGCAGGGTGAGGACCCAGACAGGAGTGGGTCCTGCAGAGAAGGAGCCCAGAGAGGGAGAGAAGGGAAGGGGGACTGCGGGGAGGAGGAGGCAGGGACAGAGGCACACACAGCAGGGCTGCCAGCAAGGAGGGGCTGCAGAAGGGGGCCCAGCCGGACAGAGCGAGCAGACAGCAGTGGCACCTTGGGCTNTCTCGCTCCCCCTGACTCTGCTCCTGTCTGACTGGGCCCGGGGAGAGGGTGTGCGTACCTTGTTCCGAAAAATTCCCCAGTTACTGTCATCATATGAGAAGTCTTCTCTGTCCACTTGGAAGCAGAGATAGCAGAGTTTCCATTCATAAGCATAGCGCAGGTTTGCAAATTGGAACCGGAAGGTGTTAGGATCTATCCAGTCCATTGGGTTTCTGGGGGCAAAAGAGAGAAAGCAGAAAATGCCGAGAGCGCCCTCTGGACTTGTCTCTGGCTGGTGGGCTGCCCTGGGCACTGTGGCTCCCTGCAGCCCTCTTGGGCCCTAGGCAGTGGCGCTGCTTTTCCAGGCTGGAAGGGGGGTGTCGCCGGGGACAGTAGAGACAGGGACCGCCTCCCCTAAGGGCCGCTGGGCCCCTGCTCCTTCCAGCAGCACCACCACTCTCGTTTTCCTGCCCGCGCTACCCCCAACCCATTAGAAAAATAGCAGAGAGACATCGAAACCCCTTTATCCCAAAAGAATAGCTATTTGAAAAGTTCTGTTCAATTAATATTTTTTTTATTTTTAAAATTTAATTAATTTTGAGAGACCGAGGTAGACAGAGCATGAGCGGTGGATGGGCAGAATGAGAGAGAGACACAGAATCTGAAGCAGGCTCCAGGCTTTGAGCTGTCACCACAGAGCCCAATGTGGGGCTGGAACCCACAAACGGTGAGATTAGGACCGGAGCCAACGTTGGATGCTCAACCGGCTGAGCAACCCAGGAGCCCGTCATGACTTTGTTTTTACTGAACAGTATTAAATGACCTTATCCTAACAAGACCTAGACCCTCAAGGTCCTGAACACCTTGTTTCCAAAATATGTCAGAGATTTATGTTGTCCCTATCCCCTTATAATCAGTCACTCTTTACAACCGCAGTGTGGGTCTTCCTGCCCACTGGTCCTGTTCCCATGCTTTAAATACACCGCCTTTTTTTTTTTTTTTTTTTTTTGCACCAGAGATGTCTAAGAATTCTTTCTTGGGGGGTTCCAAACCCCAACACTTCAACCCACATCATAAATATTAGAGAAAATCCATCCAAGTGCTGGAAACTAAATCCGCCAATTGCTTCAACCATCTTGTGGTTTGATTCAAAGAGCTTAGCAGAGCACAGGAACTTCCAGAAGCCTCTGAAAGTGCGCATCATCACCCCCCACCCCTCCCCCACACACACAGGCAGGGCCAGACCTGCCCAAAAGACTTTCTGACCCAGAGGCTGGCCTGGGGGAGGGGCCACAGGGCTGGATGGAGGTGCGGGAGGGGCGCGTTCAGAAGTGAGCACACACAGGAGCATCCCCAGAGCAGGGTGAGGACCCAGACAGGAGTGGGTCCTGCAGAGAAGGAGCCCAGAGAGGGAGAGAAGGGAAGGGGGACTGCGGGGAGGAGGAGGCAGGGACAGAGGCACACACAGCAGGGCTGCCAGCAAGGAGGGGCTGCAGAAGGGGGCCCAGCCGGACAGAGCGAGCAGACAGCAGTGGCACCTTGGGCTGGGGCGCCAGGGCTCCATTGCTTTCGCCGGCCTTGCGTTGGGAAAGCCTCAGTGAGACCGGGCCCTCCCAGGCCGCCTCCACGGAAGCCCCACCTCCTTTTTCAGGGTAGCCCTCAGGTGGCAGCACTTCCTCAGGCTCAGACTCCCCTCTCCTTCTCTGAGACCTCCCCCAGGGCACAGCCGCCCTCAGAAAGAGACAGGCCCATTGAGCAGCAGGATTGAGTTCTTGCAAAAGGAAAGAGAAAGTAAGATGCCGGAGGGGGTTGGGACAGATTGGGTGGAGAGAGCAGGACGGAAGCAGGCATCTGGAAGGGGCAGGCTCTCTGAGGAGTTGGGTGAACCCTCTCCCCATCACCCCTGCGCCCCAAGTCTGGGCCCCGGTGTTGGTCTCCACATGCTTGTTGATGAATGGAAGTGAGAATGCAGTGTGTACCTTATGTGGGACTCCTGTGTTTTCTCCTGACGCCACAGTAGTAAAGGCACAGATGGGCTTGGAGTGTCTAATTCTGTGGTTTGTCCTCTATGCAAGTCCCCTCAGCCTTCATTTGGCAGATTGACGGCAGGGACATCTGGAGAGGTAGGGAGAGAGGGAGAGAGAGGGAGATGTAGGGACAGCTTTGTTCTCTCTTTTCTTAGAAGGACACTCAGGGCTCCTGGGTGGCTCAGTTGGTTAAGCAGCTGACTCAGGTCATGATCTCACGGTTCGTGGGCTCAAGGCCCACATCGGGCTCTGTGCTGACAGCTTGGGGCCTGGAGCCTACTTTGGATTCTGTGTCTCCCTCGATCTCTGCCCCTCCCCTGCTCATGCTCTGTCTCTGTTTCTGTCTCTGTCTCTCTCTTTCTCAAATAAATAAACATTAAAAAAAATTTAAAAAGGACACTAATGCCCCCACGGGGGCCCGCCAACCTGATATCATCTAAACCAAGTCACCCCAAAGATCCCACCTTTAACATCATCCCATAGTTTAGGGCTTCAACATGTGAATCTGGAGGACACAGTCTTTCAGTCCATAACAGTTGTGACTGACGGGACTCCTTTTGATGGCTCAGGGACAGGATGGCTGATGTCATCACNCAAGTCCATGGCTAGTAAGTGATGGAGCTTGGGCACCTGTCCAGACAGGTTATTTCCAGCAAGGACCTCACATGACCGCCACAGCAGCACGTGCAGTCTTAAATGTGTCTTTCTTTCTACTTCGTTTTAAATACACACATTTTAAATACACACATATATACACCCGCAGGCAAGGCACCTTTCATCCTGATGCATGCCAGCAGTCGTCACAAACGTGCACTGAAGCTCTATCACCTAGCTTGTGGGTAAGGTTGAGAACACCCCCATTTACACTAAAACCTTGGATGGCGAGTAACTTGTTCTGCGAGTGTTCTATAGACGAGCAAACATGTTTCATAAATTTTAACTTGATAAAGGAGCGATGTCTTGGGATACGTAGAGTACGTGATTCTGAATGTCACATGATCACACGATCACAATGGAATCCATGGTTCTTCTCTCTTTCCTTCTCTCTCTCTCTCTCTCTCTCTCTCTATCGCTGCGGGATTGTGGGTGATCATCTCCCACACTCAGATGCTCGGTCTCAGATCGTGGTGTTTGGCAGATATCAGTGATTTTTCAGTATGTTGCAAGGTACCCACAACTGGCACTAGTGTATTTTTTGTCTTTTCAAAGCACCTGTGGACAGTCCCATGCTTTTCCAGACAAGAGTAAGCTTGGGAAGGCTTTGTTTTATTCTAAGTCAGGCTGCCGGCAGACAGAGACCCTTTCCTCTGCTGCCTGATTGCCAGTTGCATTAATTACAGTATATGACAAGGGTTTATTAATACTCTACTGTAGTCTACATCCATTAGTAATAGGGAAAATTGTCCTACACAGTAACTCTCCTGTCTCTTGTCTCCCTCACTCCAGCCATGAAGGTTTTCAAAGGTAAGTGCAGGTTAATAGGTTTCTTTTTCCTTTTCTTTTGTATTTTCTTTATTATGTTGTATTATATTACAGTTTTGTAATCATTTTCATATGAATACTTTGGGTTGTGGAACGAATCGTCTGAGTTTCCATTATTTCTTACGGGGAAACTCACTTTGATATACAAGTGCTTTGGATTAGGAGCATGTTTCTGGAACAAATTGTGCTCCCAAACCAAGGTTTTACTACACTTGTCGGTGGTTGAGAGAGCTTTGCAGCAGATGACTTCTCTTCTTATCTCTGAGAGCTGTCCTCACCCTGTGTTTATCATATTGTAAATGATGTGGGAAATAAAGCAAAAGAAAAAGAAATTCAATTTCTCTACTGCCTACAGCCCGTCGAGAAGTCTTTCGCACAGGCAGAACGAACTTCCTTTGAGAGCCCAGATATCTGTATGATGACACTTTGCTAAGAGCCAAAGGGATTCTTAGCTTAACATTATCCCAAACCATACGACCTGTGAAGGCTACTTTACCATATAAAAATTCCTTTGGGAACCTCCTTTATCTCAACCCCCCAAGATATATGTTGGCAATCATCCTCCAAACACGTGGCTGACTGATACACATGTGAAGGGTCTCGTGACTGAGTTTCTACTGAATGGTAATAAATAAGCTTGTCGTAAGAGCCACTAGACCTTCAAAGGCCCGGAAACCCTGTTTCTGAAATACCTTCGACACATGTGCTGTCTCTAGCCCCCTCCCAAACGGAGGGTATATAATGAGTCACTCTTCACAACCCCTGTGAGGCTCTTCCTGTCCACGGGTCCTGTCCCCGTGCTTTAATAAAACACCTTTCTTTTTGACATTTATTTTTTTTTTTTGCACCAGAGATGTCTAAGAATTCTTTCTTGGGGGGTTCCAAACCCCAACACTTCAACCCACATCATAAATATTAGAGAAAATCCATCCAAGTGCTGGAAACTAAATCCGCCAATTGCTTCAACCATCTTGTGGTTTGATTCAAAGAGCTTAGCAGAGCACAGGAACTTCCAGAAGCCTCTGAAAGTGCGCATCATCACCCCCCACCCCTCCCCCACACACACAGGCAGGGCCAGACCTGCCCAAAAGACTTTCTGACCCAGAGGCTGGCCTGGGGGAGGGGCCACAGGGCTGGATGGAGGTGCGGGAGGGGCGCGTTCAGAAGTGAGCACACACAGGAGCATCCCCAGAGCAGGGTGAGGACCCAGACAGGAGTGGGTCCTGCAGAGAAGGAGCCCAGAGAGGGAGAGAAGGGAAGGGGGACTGCGGGGAGGAGGAGGCAGGGACAGAGGCACACACAGCAGGGCTGCCAGCAAGGAGGGGCTGCAGAAGGGGGCCCAGCCGGACAGAGCGAGCAGACAGCAGTGGCACCTTGGGCTGGGGCGCCAGGGCTCCATTGCTTTCGCCGGCCTTGCGTTGGGAAAGCCTCAGTGAGACCGGGCCCTCCCAGGCCGCCTCCACGGAAGCCCCACCTCCTTTTTCAGGGTAGCCCTCAGGTGGCAGCACTTCCTCAGGCTCAGACTCCCCTCTCCTTCTCTGAGACCTCCCCCAGGGCACAGCCGCCCTCAGAAAGAGACAGGCCCATTGAGCAGCAGGATTGAGTTCTTGCAAAAGGAAAGAGAAAGTAAGATGCCGGAGGGGGTTGGGACAGATTGGGTGGAGAGAGCAGGACGGAAGCAGGCATCTGGAAGGGGCAGGCTCTCTGAGGAGTTGGGTGAACCCTCTCCCCATCACCCCTGCGCCCCAAGTCTGGGCCCCGGTGTTGGTCTCCACATGCTTGTTGATGAATGGAAGTGAGAATGCAGTGTGTACCTTATGTGGGACTCCTGTGTTTTCTCCTGACGCCACAGTAGTAAAGGCACAGATGGGCTTGGAGTGTCTAATTCTGTGGTTTGTCCTCTATGCAAGTCCCCTCAGCCTTCATTTGGCAGATTGACGGCAGGGACATCTGGAGAGGTAGGGAGAGAGGGAGAGAGAGGGAGATGTAGGGACAGCTTTGTTCTCTCTTTTCTTAGAAGGACACTCAGGGCTCCTGGGTGGCTCAGTTGGTTAAGCAGCTGACTCAGGTCATGATCTCACGGTTCGTGGGCTCAAGGCCCACATCGGGCTCTGTGCTGACAGCTTGGGGCCTGGAGCCTACTTTGGATTCTGTGTCTCCCTCGATCTCTGCCCCTCCCCTGCTCATGCTCTGTCTCTGTTTCTGTCTCTGTCTCTCTCTTTCTCAAATAAATAAACATTAAAAAAAATTTAAAAAGGACACTAATGCCCCCACGGGGGCCCGCCAACCTGATATCATCTAAACCAAGTCACCCCAAAGATCCCACCTTTAACATCATCCCATAGTTTAGGGCTTCAACATGTGAATCTGGAGGACACAGTCTTTCAGTCCATAACAGTTGTGACTGACGGGACTCCTTTTGATGGCTCAGGGACAGGATGGCTGATGTCATCACACTGCTATGTGAGGGGCAAGTGCTGCCTTACACTCAGAGCTGAGTCTCCAGGCTCTGCTGCTGCCTTTCTGGAGGTTGGAGGATCAAGTTTGTGTTCACTGTTTCCTCACGGGAGGCCCAGAAAGTTAGTGATGTTAGCTAGATCACTGCTGCCCTTAGCAGGATGGAGATTTCCCGGTGGGAATAAAAGAAGCAAAGGTACATTAGCTGGGAAGTAGATTCATAGTGGATGCAAATTAGAGGAACTATTGGAAGCTGGCATCTCAGGTGGAGGCTGTGGGGAGTCCTCACCCTCTGTCTCGGGTGCAATCCTGACAAAGGAGTGATAGGCACCCTCATTCTACCTCACCCACCTGAGCTCTTTAGGCAGTTCCCTTGGGTGCTTCTTTACCCTTTATTACAAGGCTCAGCCTTGATAGGTGGCATTTCCATGCCAGCATGGAGGTAGTTCCCCTTGAGCGCTGTCTCACTTTTGCTCTGCCCAGGTAAACTGAGGTGAAGTCAACATGCAGCTCTTTGAGGACCCCATGAAGAATTTGGCTACTCATGGCCCTCTCCCCACACTCACTCCGAGTGTCTCTCTCCAACCAATGTCTGGTTCCCAGAGATTCAGGTGCTCCCTCAGTGAGCCCCAGGCCCTTCTCAGGAACCCTGGTGCCTGTGTGAGTTAGAGAAAGTGGAACTGAAAGGCAGGTCTCTGGAAGGATTGACAAGAGGGGCAGAGGTGCTGTAGTGGGCTCCTGGTTCAAGGAACAGAAAGCAGAGCCAGAGTGTCTGTTTTGATCTACAGCTGGTGAACCCCTCGGTCCCTGTGACCTGTCACTGGCTGCGTGGCCCAGGCTCAAGGTCAAGTTCAGCTCTGAAGGCTGGTTCAGTTAAGGGCCCCTGTGGTGGGCAGGGTCCTGCTGAACAGCCAGAGTCCATGGAGCAAACAAACAGGATATCCAGTCACAAGTGCAGTGCTGTGTCCACCTGTCCAGTCTCTTTTTGAGTTATCTGAATTTCACCTAAGTAAGTGAAAAAAGAATAGAGCAACATGAACAAACTTCAAATTATTTGAAATTGTACTGGCCTTTTATAGATCAACATGAATTTATGGACAAGATTTTCATGTTCCATGACACATCCTGTTATCAAGGTTAACTTTTAGGAAGCATAGACATCTTTGTGGCAATTGAAGGTCTCTATCCATTAACATGGTATACACCTCAATTTATATAGGTCTTCTTTTCACTTTTTCAATGAATCTTGTACTTTTTTTTAAAAATAAAGGTCTCACACATTTTGTCAGGTTCACTTCTAGTAAACTTTTTGGGAGATATTGTAGCCTTTATCTACCTTTACACTTTTGTTTGTTGCTAGAATCTGGGAACACTATTAATATTCCTAAACTGAAGCTGGGTCTACTAACCTCACTGAGAATTTGTTTACTGTTTCTCATAGCTTCTGTTCTTTTGCAATCTCCACAGCTCTTGTCCTTTATTGAGGCCCATGGGGCACTGGCTTGGACAATAGCACAGTGTTGAACAGTGGCAGTCATAAAGGGGACTTTTGTGTCCTTCAATTTTAAGGGAAATTTTTCTAAGAGGGAAATAGAAAACTGTAAGTCCCAAATTCTTTATCTTTCCTTAAAGATAATTTTTTGAGTATAGTTGAAGTCCCATATTCTTTAAATCTTTCTTGGCTTGAATATTTGTTTGCTAGTCATTTAATTATGAATTTGCATCTATGTTTATAAATAAATATGGCTGTAATTTTTCTTACTTATGTTCTCCTTATTAGGTTTCTTTTATTATTATTTTTAAATAATCTCTACACCCCATGTGGGGCTCGAATCCACAACCCTGATACCAAGAGTCACCCACTCCACTGACTGAGCCAGCCAGACATCCCTCTTCTTATCTAATTTTAAATCAAGATTATTGTAGCTGCCCAAAATCAATTGGGAAATCCAGTTTCCTAGGAAAGCTCAATTCTGATCCTTACATGATTGATTGAACTCACCATAAAACCTCTGGACCTGGTAATTTGATATGGTTGTTTATGTGGTCATTTTAAGTAATAATTGCATTTCTTTATTGGTTTAGGGTTAATCCGTGTGCTGTATTTCTTTTGGTATCATTTTAATCATATTTTTTCTGTAAGGTTGTCCATTCAGTCTCATTTTTCAGATTGTTGGTGTGTGTTCACAGTATTCTTTTCTGGCTTTTACACCCCGATAAAAGACAACCCCAGGGGTGCCTGGCTGGCTTAGTCAGTAGAGCATGTGACTCTTGATCTCAGGGCTGTGAGTTTGAATCTCATGTTGAGCATAGAGATTACTTAAAAATAAAATCTTTTGGGTCACTTGGGTGGCTCAATCAGTTAAGTGTCTGACTCTTGATCTCAGCTCAGGTTTTGATCTCAGGGTTATGAGTTCTACTTATAAGTAAGTAAGTAAGTAAGTAAGTAAATAAATAATCTTTTTAAAAAAGATTACCTCATTTTTTCACTCATAATGTAGTGTGTTTTTTGGCTTTCTTTCTCCATTATTTTTTTCCAAAGTACCAGGTTTTGATTTTAATGTTTTTGCTATTCTGATTTCATATATATATGTGTGTGTGTATATATATATATATATATATATATACATGGACAATAGCACAGTGTTGAACAGTGGCAGTCATAAAGAGGACTTTTGTGTCCTTCAATTTTAAGGGAAATTTTTCATATATTGAATATATATGAAATATATATATAAATCTTCTTTACTCACCCGTTAGTTGGGCATGTATGTTGTTTCTATATCCTGGCTACGTTAATAATGCTGCAATGAACACAGGGGTGCAACTATCACTTCAATATATTGATTCCGTTTCCTTTGGATATTGTCGCAAGCACACTATGAAGGCACACACACAAGTTGTCTTTCCACAATGTCAGCTTTATTCAGTCACAAAGCAAGGTTAATGTAATTGTAAAGCTGGTCCAGGATTCCAAACTCAATGACATTTCATACGCCTTTAACTTGGCTTCATATACGTCATGCCAAGCAAAGCACAAGACAGAATCACACAACCAGCAAGACACAAGAGTTAAGAATTTCATGAACAAAACTCGAAGTCAGGCTGTGGGCGCACAGAGACGAGGCCTCCATTTGATCCATGTCAGTTCTTGGCACTTGCTGCCTATTATGTTCAAGCAGTGGAAGATCTGTATTATGCTCAGAGATCAATCTGGCAGAGCCCTTGGACACAGTTGCCTTTCTGATGCGGTTAGATGCCAAAGGGGCAGCATCTGGAGAGTCTGACAGTTTGCTGCAGCTCCTTTTTAAAAACTCTTTTGGAGTTTAATCAGTCTTGGGCCTTTGCAGACCTCCTTTGGTTCTACTGGTTATCAGTTTTGGGTGTTGTCAGCCTGTGCTGGTTTCGAAGATATCTGGTCTCACGTGCAACACCCTTGGATGCTTACATCACTGCTTGACATGAGTGACTATCTTGCTCTCTGCAGATAATATATCCAGGATTGCTGGATCGTATGGAACATATAAGGACTTCTTATGGGATTCTGCCTTTATGCCAGTGTAGGGGCAGGTTAAGGAGTGTCAGTAAGGTGTCTTCATGTCTGGTGTGCAGCAGACATGAAGAAGTCCGTGGGACAAGCACTTTGTGACAGGATGGTGAGTGAAGTGTGTGGGAGAGCAAAAACAAACTGGACCCTAACTGTAGAGCATGTGAGGATTGACAGAAATCCATGTCCTTGTTCTTGCCCCTGACTTCAGTGCTCTGGGTGTCCTGTGGGTCCCGTTAAAAACAAAATTCAACATTGGGGCGCCTGGGTGGCTTAGTTGGTTAAGCGTCCGACTTTCCCTTAGGTCATGATCTCGCAGTTCTTGGGTTCGAGCCCCGTGTCGGGCTCTGTGCTGACTGCCAGCTCAGAGCCTGGAGCCTGTTTCAGTCTGTGTCTCCCTCTCTCTCTGACCCTCCCCTGCTCACGCTGTCTTTCTCTCTCTCTCTCCTAGAAATAAATAAAAATATTAAAAAAAAAAAACAAAATTCAACAGAGTACATTTGAAGATCTAATTGGCTTCATTAAGCACTTCATGAATTGGGCAGCATCCCACCTAGCAAGTAGAGATGTTCTGAGGGGTTGTTCAAATGAAGGTTTTCATAAGTACAGAAGGAGCAAGGAGGAAGTTGTTAGCAAACAAGAGAAAAGATTGTTTCAGGCCAGGACATCTTCTTTGGGGGGTGAAGGGGCCAGCAGGGTTTTTGTCATGCAGATGACCTCACTAGTGCTGATCATGAAATTTCAGATTGATTGTTAAAAGGTCACATTCTTAGGATGTGATTGCAACTGTAATTAAGTCTTGGCTTGCTGTTGTGGGGGGCAAATGATTCCATTTTATATCTGTTTTTTTCTATCTTAACACTCCCTTCGCCACAAAGCTAGAAAACACACCTCACTCCAGGGTAGGAGGAGCTCAAGGAGGATGTGGGGGAGATTCTTATAGTTGTGGCTTCACACCCTAGGAGGTGAGTCAAGTCAGTATCTCAACATGAGAACACATTAGAAAAGGCTGCTTCTTCATTGCCTCCCACTCAATTGGCCAGACTAGCCTCTCTTGTGATCTAATCCCAATCTAAGACTACGGTAAGGGGAATTCAGGCAAATGTAGTTCAGCCTGCGCAAGTCCATGCAACAGAACTATTGCAAGGTGGCAGAACCCTGAGAATGCATTTGGGATTACATGGAATCTACAGAATTAACATTTTAATAATATGGAGACTTTGATCCATGAACATTGTATATCTCTTTACTTTTTGCATCTTCTTTGCTTTCTCTTAGTAATGTTTTGTATTTTTCAGTGTATGGGTGTTAGACAGCTTTTGCAAGATGATGTTTAGTGCTGTTTTCAGAGACAGATTTATAGTAATAGGTAACAGCAAATCTTTCCATCATGTTTACTATAGGTCAGGCACTCTTCAGAATATATATAGATATAAATCTAAACAAATTTATTTAAGTCTCACAACCACCTAGGTGAGAGTTCTATCATAATCTCCATTTTACATGCCTACAGTAAGGATTGGAACTTAGACAGCTGGATCCAGAGTCTCTCCTTCCACCACAACTCTATACTACTTGGTAATAGCTGTTGGTGTTCACACAATAGCAGAGAAAATCAAGACTGATCCTCTGTGAATGTAAGATTTTAATCTTGCATTCAGATTCATTGAACTAGTTCTTTGAACTAATTCTATGACATAGCAAGAGCTCTCTTCCTCAATTGCTGGAGTGGTAAGGAGGAACATATTCATCTCTATCTTACATTATTCTGTATTTATGAAGATTTGCAGATTTTTAAAGTTTATTTCTTATGAGAGAGAGAGAGAGTGAACACAAGCGGGGGAGGGACTGAAAGAAAGGGAGACAGCAAATCCCAAGCAGGCTCCTCCCTATCAGCATGGAACCATACATGGGGTTCCATCTCATGAACCATGAGATCATGACTTGAGCCAAAACCAAGAATCAGACACTCAGCTGACTGAACCACCCAGGCACCCCAAGATTTGCAGATTTTTTTTCAGAATGAGGCTGTGGAACATTATTAGCTAACAGGAAACTGAGAAGGCTGGTAGAGGCAAATCTTAGAATAAAGGGTGGGGTGGCGCGGGGGAGTGGTGGATAGGATTTCCCTTGAAAATTGCCTAAAACAAAGACCTCACCTTCATCTCCTTCCTGGTAATCACAGAATACACACTAGGACCAACATCATAACCCATATCTGATTGGAAAGCATTGAAGAGACTGACTGAATGAGTAAATGAGGGATGTTCTGGGTTAAGAGCATAGCTCTGGTGAAACTGGGTTCTGTGGCCTCAGTTCCTCTTACATCTCCCATGGCCTCCTGAGCTCTGCCACAATCACTTGCTCGCAGCTAGTGCCCATCACAGCAGAGCTCATAAAAGAGGTGCAGTGTGCTCATCCGATGGAACACCCTGCAGCCAAGAGAACTGATGATCTACAACTATAAGAAACAGGACACTAGTAAAGAGGGCCGGGTGTGATGGGCAGAAAGCATAGGAGAAGAGATTTTCTTTCTCACTCTATTTGTTATAAATTGTTTGGGTGTTTGCCTATACTAATAAAATTTTAAAAATACATTATGTATTTATTTATATTTACATTTATTTTTTATTTAATATAGATTTTATTTATTTATTTTGAAATAGACAGTGAGATAGAGAGAGTGTGTGTGTGAGCAGGGGAGGGGCAGAGAGAGAGGGAGAGAGAGAATCCCAAGCAGGCCCCTCACTTTCAGCTTGGAGCCTGACACGGGGCTCGATCTCATGAACCATGATATCATGACCTGAATGAAAGCAAGAGTCTGATGCTCAACTGACTGAGCCACCCAGGCGTCTCCCCCAAATTTTCAAATACTTAAGAATGGATTCCCAATAACTTTCCTTATTGTGGTAACTAAATACTCCACCATTATTTTAAGGAGTCCTCTTTTTCTAGGGCCCAGTTGAAAGCCAAGGACATAGCCTGTAACCAGAGCTGCTAAGCCAAAGACTGAGTGAGCAGTGGACCAGGGTCTCTGTTCATTGTCTCAATAGGTGCACAATCTTTCCAAGATGGACTGAGCTGGGCATCACAGGACAAGTGGACTGTGGCAGCCACTCAGTAGCAGTTGGACATAAAAATGAGGGAACAAAGGATGCCATTCCTTGCTCTAAAAGAGCAAGAAAAAACAACAGCCTCCAAATGCTCCTGAGGCACCCAGAAAGGCACCCAGACACAGGGACACAGGGTGGGGGGCATCTGCAGTCTGTAGTAACCCAGGCGCGTGCCTCAAGGTCCAAGGTAGCATCTCAAAGAAGGGCTTCTTCAGGCCATGGTCATATGAGATGACTCGTGTCAGGTCATCTTGGAGAGGAAAGTTCCAGAGGGTGGAAGGAGAAGCTAAAGGTCTTAATTCATGCTGGATCTTAGAGATAAAACTCTAGTAGGCAGAGGTGAAGCTCCAAAGGGAAGAAAGAGGCAGCCCTGAGGGAGAAGAGGAGAAAAGTGGAGTGGGGAAGACGAATCAGGATCAAAGAGGAAGATAAAACACTGGGCGAACGGAGAGGAGCAAAGGATCCATAAGGAGGAAAATGGAAGGAGGCAGGGAGAGAGGGAAGTAGGTAATGAGATACAGAAGAAGGGAGGGAGGGAGACACAGGCAGGGGACGAGGAACTAGGACCGGGGAGAGACAAGCTGACGTGGGCACCGGCACTGAAAAGACCCAGCAGGAGCCTGGGACAGAAGGAAAACCTATGGAAAGGAGGGTCTCCCAAAAGGGAGGAAGGGCCAGTGAGGGGTGAAACGGGAGGGAGAGGGGGTGCAGGGCTGAGGGCCTCTCACACCAGGACGCCTGCCAGCACCTGCCCGCGGCTGCTCCAGGACCCGCGGGCCTTCCCTGGGGACCCCGAGTCTGGCCGGCATCCTGCGAACCCCGTGGCGGGAGAGGGGACAGGCAGTTTCCATGCAGGGAGCAGAGGCCGCGCCGCCACACACCCCCTGTCCAGCTCCTCGCCCTCACAGAGACTCCAAGATGGTCCCCGGTGTCCCCTACGGTCCTAAGCCAGCACCCAGACCGCACACTCAGCGTGGGCCGGAATCCTCCCTCTGGGGGCTGACTGGGCACTGCCCACCGGCCCTGCTGGCCAGCTGTCCCTCAGGAGCCCCCGCTCCGAGGAGCCCCCAGCCCTGGGCTGGTCCCGGCTCTGGCCCCTGTGCGGGGACCCCCTGTAGTGGCGTCCGGGCCACAAAGTCCACAGACCGAGGTCCCTGGGCTCAAGTCAGGGACGTGGGCAAGGCCTGGGCACATTCACAGCCAGGGCTCCGGGCAATGCACCGTGGGACCTGGCGCCCATGCCCTTCCAGCTTCTCCAGGATGCCCTCCGGGAGTGCGCAGCAGTGCAGGCTTCCACGTGGCAAGGCTCCTGCGCGCAGGGAAGCAAGGCTGGCGGAGTCCCAACTGTGCCCCTCGGCCCAGGGGCACCCACTCGGGGCCCACCGCGGCAGGAACGCGGGATGCACGGAAGGGACAGGCCTCCTGCCCTCGAGGACATTGGGGTCTGGAGGAGGCAGGCGGGGGCCCAGTGACCCCCAGCTCTCCATCCCACAGGCCCCCGTGTGCCTGTCTGTAAGCCCCGCAGTCTGGCCTCGGCCTCCCCAGCGGAGGGCGCCGCCCAGGACTGCCTTCCATCTTGGGGGGCCCCACCCACCTCCACGCTGCTAGCGTCTTTGTTCCCCGTGTGATGGCAGGTTGGGTATATGATTGCGAAAAGCTCACCGGAGAGCTTCCCCCTTCCCCCGCACATCAGCCACATCGGGGCCTGTCCCTGCCTGGCGCGGCTATGAAGGACATCGAGGAGAAGGAAGACGGGCGTCACTGGCCAGTTGCGCCGGAAGGCAGCGTTAGGGAAGGTTCGTGCCACCTGTCCGTGAAAGTTACACACTCCGGGGACACCAGGTATCTGGAGCCAGAGAGGGGACGAAAAAAGGAGGGTTACAAAAGGCTTTCTGGGGTCCAGGCAGGTGCTTTTTTTTGTCTCCAACCACTTGATGCCAGCTTGGGAAGCTATCGTCGCCTTTGCTGGGAGCCCTCAGGCCAAACTGCCCTGAATTCAGCTGCTCCCTGTGGCCACATCTCACGCTTTTCTCTGTTGGAGTTGGGAACATGGTCAGCCCTGAGACCCAGTGAACGTCCGCCCCCTCTCTCAGGCCCTCGTCTGTGTGATGACTGTCCCCAGGCCTCCCGCCCCAGGCCACCAATCCTCTGTCCCCCTGTCCAGGGGGCTTCTCCCCTGCCCATGACCTCTGACCCCATAGGTCCCGACATGAACTCCTTCTCCCTTAGGGAGGCGCTTTATGTGGCCAGCATGGGACCCCCTAACTGGGTAACTCCGCTGAGCCCAGCTATGGAGGGTGGGGCCTTCATCAGGAGTGATCTGAGCTGAGTATCATGGGGATTTTGTTCCAGAATAGTGGCCAGGACTTGGTTTGGGACTGATCTCCTCCCAAGCCGCGGGGTGATCCTGTTGTCTTCTGTTAGGACACCCCAGTGAGGGGGACGTGGCCGGGGGTCTCACCAGGCGCGTCTCTGGGTCTCCTGGGGGAGAGGCGCTCCAAGCAGGTTTTCGCAGGGAAGTCTGTCACAGTGTACCAGGCTTCAGCATCCAGTGCTTCTGGGATTTCCTACAACCTTCTGTCCAGAATGCCAGAGCATTCCTAGAACTTGGCGCCACAGCTTTCTTGATAATACCGAGCATTGGGAAAGAACCTGAATGTGCTCCATTAGGGGCCTGGCATACCCATTAGGGGCCTGGCATACCCAGTCCTGAATTGGGGCTTATCCACACATAGACTACGACGCATCCTTCTGAATATTGATGCCGTTGTCTCAATATCTGAAGAGTGTGCATTCCTTTTATGCCACATTTGAAGACTTGGGGAAATGTGTCTGTCATGCTACGTGTGGGCGAAAGCGGACCCCCAACTGTGAGCACAATATGGTTTCCAGGGCAGGGCAGCAGGTGATTTGCAGTACACAGGCTGGTCCTGAGGCCAGTGCTGTGCTTGTGTTCCCCTTTTTACTGTTTCAGCTCTCCTGAGTTCAGTGCTGAGGCACAGAGAGGGTTAGACACTCAGCTGAGACCACAAAGGAGGAGGAGGAGGAGCTGGGTGTTGAACCCAGGACATCTGTGACCACAGCCCACTCCTTTGATGGCTACACCCTATTGTCTTCGATGTAAAGATAATTAAGCAAAAACGTTAATTATAATTAAGCAAAGTGAAGCAGAAGAAACACAAGAATATTCCTGGGCTTAGCTCTGTGCAGGAAGTCGGAGGGACTGATTTTCCCGAACATTCCAGTTGACAGGAGATATGGGGCACAGGGCCAACTTTGGCTATCTGTTCTCCATTTTGTAAGTCAGGGACGGGACACTGGGCATACACATTTAAAACTTCCCTTACAGAAACATTTAGGAAAGCATTTTAATGGTGGGCTTATAATTTGACACGGGAGTGATTTAGATTGTTTGGAAAGTTCTGTCTGTTAAATTCAAGGACAAGCCGACTTCCTTTCTGAAAAGTAATAGTTTCCGGTAGGAGACTGTATAACTTCCTCTTCGTGAACATGGGAGCGCTTTTCTTTTTTCTTTTTGAACACTGTAGCTGAGATAAGGATGTTGCTGGTATAAGTGCATACACATCTCTACTCGCAAAGAAATCTTGGTGCACGATTTCAGGCTTTCTTCACCTTCCCAGGCTCAGAGTTGGGGCCCATGGGCTGATCACATCCGCACATGGGACAGCCCCCAGCTGTGACCTCTGACCCCAGAGCCTCTGTTTCCTCCTTGATTCAGGGCACCTGGGAAGGACTCATCCTCACTGCCGGGCCGGAGGGGACAGAGGTTTCTAACAGCCGCTCGGTCCACTGAGGCCCGAGGCACAGAACTTGGGGGACAGCCTGAACTCACTAAATGCTGCTTATTCTCACTTCTCCCTGCCTCGGACTGAGTTCAGGTTGACCATGCGGGAGCCATATTGTGATCCCAGGTCATATGGTGTCTGGTCACACTCAGGGACCTACAGAATCAAAGGCAGAAAGAGCAAGAACTTGGAGGAGCAGCCAAGAGAGTCGAGGTGACCCCAGGCTCCAGCCCAGGGGCCTGTGGGAGACCAGCTAACCTGGGGTCATCGTACAGGGGGAGGGTGAACAGCTCAAAGCTGCACGTAGGGCGGGTGGGACGCCTCTCTCTCTTTCTCTCTTTCTTTCTTCATTTTTAAAAAAATTTAACTTCTACATTTTATTTTAATTATATGCATGAAATTCTACTTATTTATATTGAGGAAAGCATCATTAACAACCCCCGCCCCCAAGTCCTGTGTGTTAGGGGAGCCTGTGACATGAGAATACGCGTGGGGACAGCCCTGGTCCTTGCCCCCGCCCCCTGCTGAGCAAGGGGAGCACAGCTGAGGGGCCCGGGACCCCACCCGGAGTTCAGGGAATCGCCAACACTCGGGCACATTGGAGAAGACAAACGGCAACCGAAAACGGAGAGGAGAGCCATCAAGATGGAGGAATCGAGACGTTCGCAGGCGTCATCCAGACTCATATCATCAGAGGCTACTGTTCAGGCGAGCGCTGCAAATTCTTCTGCCACAATCCAGAGAAGAGTGCGTCCTTCACCAGGCGGCCGGCCCCAGGCACGCAGCTCCCGGCCACACGGCACACACAGCGCCGGCCGGGCTGGCCACCTGCTCACAGAGGAACCTTCGGCCACAGGTGACTGGCAGCTAAGTGGCCCGGGAGGGGGGCAGTTGCCCGACGGGTCCTGAGGTTCAGCGCGCCTCTCCCGGGGGACCAGGCCAACGCGCCGCATGGGGCCGGGGGTGTGGGCTTCACAGGCCGCTTGTCCCTCATCTTTTGGGCCGCCTGCTACCCAAGGTGAGTCCCCGCAGACAGGCTCACTGAGACCCTGCGCCTCCCGCAGCCCGGATGCCGGTGAGCTCCCGGGTTCTGGAAGCCTCAGCTACCTGGGGGCTTCTGCTCCATGGTTTCACCTGGACCATGGGGAGGAGCCTCTTCCCTTTGGCCACGTCCTGCCTCAAATCCCCTCCCTGGTCTCCTTGGTGGCCCCACGCTGCTTCAGGCCCACGAGCCCAGGACACGCTGCCTCATCACCGGGCTCCACAGGCTCCCTCAGTCCTTTCTCTAAGCACGTGAGTCCATGTGCCATGTGTACAAGTTCAACAATCAGGGCCACGGGGAAGCAGTCACTGCTTTCCTGGGGATTCCTATCACATTTATCCAGCGCTCTAGGTCGAGTGTTTCCTGTGACATTCATTACGGAGCATTTTCTAGAGCCTGAGTCCCTGTCCAGAGGGAACGAGAAGGCCCTAACGTCAGGATGCGGCCTCACAAAATCACAGGGACAGACACCCCAAACCGCACCCAGAGTAGTGTCTTTCTTCCTGTGGCTCCAGACCAGCCCGACACCACCGTTGGCCACTTGGCTGCACTTCAGGGTCCTTCCCGGGCTTCCCAGCGGCACCTGGACTGCTGGGTCTGGACCCGCGGCGTCGGACATGGCTTCTGACGCGGAGAATCCGCACCATGGGCCTCCCCTTCCCTGCTCCCAGCTTCGAAGGGACATCGCTGTGCCCTGACCCTCAGCTCCTCCGTCTGCAGCTTAAGCTCCATTTCTCCATCAGTCCACCGCCCAGGGCCCCCCTTGCCTCCCGTCTTCGGAAGATGAGGGCTCGGCTCGCTGTTCTTCTCCCCGCTGCCCTGCCCAGCCTCTCCCTCTGCGAGAAGCCCCCTCACTTCCCCTTTTACAATCAGAGCAAGAGACCCTGTGCTGCGTAAACACCCAGGACTTTCTGCAGTTTAAATGTTAAGGATATGCAGATATCTGTCCCGCAGGAGGAAGCACAGATAACCACCCCCCTTGGGGGGAGGGTGCCATGTCACCTGTGTGTCTCCAAGATGTCCTGTTAGTGCCAAGTTCAGGTGCCGCCCCCTCTTGATGTTTCCCAGCCAGGCACGGCCTGGGGAACCCGACTCCTATTTGGATCATGCAGAAACCGTCGTCCCGCGAACGGGACAGGGTGGTGGCGTCAGAGAGAAGCGCCGGGGCCAAGGTCCCCAGGGCCGGTGCGGAGCCTGCTCAGCGGGTCACTCTGGGACCCGGATGGAGGTTCCTGGACTGTCTCCCGGCATAGAGGCAGACCGAGCAGGTGAAGGTGTAGGGCAGCAGGTGATGTGAATACTGTTTTAGTTACATAGGTTCCAAATTGCTTGTTGCTTTTCTCAAAGTCAAAGGTAATAGGGCCCACGGCCTTCATCACTGCTCGTGCTCTGCTGGCACCCCAGGGTCTGGACCCTCCCACACCACGACTCCAGGCCCCGTGGCCTTGAGGGTCCTCCCCTAGCTCTCCAGGTGACACGTGATCCTGTCCCCTCACTGGGGGCCTCCACCGGCCCCCACCCTGTCCCTCCCTGGTCCTCACCTGTCCCTCCACCGGCCTTCATGCTGTCCAGAAACCCTGCAGACGTTTCCCTGCGGTCTGGCTCTGTCACAGTCCCTCCGTCTGCCCTGAAGTGTCCCACAAGGACTCTGCACTGCCCCAGGCCGAGCCCCCATGTCCCTCCAGGCTAAAAACCTGGGCTTCCCTAGTGTCCTTCTCTGCCCCACTCTGCCCATCCTGATCTAACACCCTGTAGCCGGTCATAGAAAGTTCTCTCTGTGCAAGCAACGGATCTGCACAGCCCCAGGAATGACTCTGGAACTTAGACCACCTGCCCCAGAAACCTCAGGAAAAGGGAACAAGGACTTTGCCTCCGGACAAAGTGTGCTAGGCAATAACTCCCTACTCTGAGACTGGTAAATTCGGGAGAGACTTGGGCATTAAATGGCTGAGCCTGGCCAGGGCACACGCCCCCGAATGTAGATGCTAGTGTCAGGCGAGGGAAGGGAGCCCCTGCTCAATCCATCTCGTCACGTGGCTGTGCCTCAGTCCTCTCTGGGGACACGCACACTCCGTGGCACGGCTGCAGCTGCATAAGGGGAAGATGCCCGGAAGTGAGGGCACCGACCCAGGGAGCTTGTCTGCAAGTCATGGGGAGCGGCCTGGCCCAGGGGCGGGACCAGGCAGACAGGAGGAGCCCCATGGGGAGGAGGGGCCTCCGTGTCAGGGAAAACTCCTGACCAGGGACTGGGCCTGTGCTGATCCAGCCATGACCGCCCTACTGAGACCCCAACGCTGCCCACCCAGCTCGGCTTCCCTGCTCCTGGCGGCGCAAGGCCGATGGAGTATTTGCCGACTGGGGGATTCATGGACCCAGATGGAGCCTCTCTGTTCTGCACTGGCGAAGGCGTGTGTCAGAGAACAACCATCTCAGGCGTATCCTAAGCCCTGGTCACTTCACTGTCACACAGCACGGTGGGTCCCTATTCCTGTCCCTGTGTTCCAGGCAGGAGTCTCGCGGACAGTCTTGTTCCCTCTGCCGCACAAGATGACTCTAAGGCAACCCTGAGCACAGCCATGTTTATGGGGCGTCCCCAGAGCCGCCCCTCAGGGTGGGACCGGGTTCTTGTCCATGAGAGGACGCGCTGGCTCCCAGGCTGTGGGTTGTCCACCACCCAACCCCGGATGAGCCCTGCTGTGTGAGGTGGTGCCGTCTGGAGCAGGCGGCCGTGGGGACCCAGGGCCCAGAGGGGAGCGGGGCACAGGAGAGGGGAGCCAGGCCCCTCAGCAGCGCTGTCTCCTGCCATTTGGCCCCAACTTGCATCCCCTCCAGGCCAGCACTGTGGCGGGCAGCCCCCTCTCCCAGCCCGGCCCCTGGGCTCCCCTCCCTGTCTTCCCCAGCGGCCCCCACGCCCCGCACGCCCCTCACCCTCCTTTTCTTCCATCTCTGTGTCACTGTGCTCGGCCGGGTCTTCCCCTTTGGGGTGCCGGCCCTCCCTGACTGGGTCCCCCCGCCCCCACAGCCATGGCCATCGGTCCCTTACTCTCGGTCCCTGCAGGGTCTCACCCTAAAGGACTCCTTCCTCAGCCCCTTAGGTCACTGTGAGAGGGAGGCTGGGACAGCCTTTGGGCCCTGACAGGTGGGCAGACGCCTGTGAGGAGGGACCGGGGACCCTTGCTGTCCCTCTGGAAGGCCTCGTGCAGGCCCTCCTGCCCCCGGGGGTGCCCTCAGGGGGGTCTGCATTCCACAGGATCAGCGGGAGGCCCATGGGGAGCCTGGGCAGGGGGTCCCTCCTGGGGGCCAGTCCAGCCCCTTGTCTGTGCCCCGTGTGCCCCGCGGCAGGAAGGGGCAGAGCTCTGCTTCTGGGCATGGAGGCCCCTCCCTCTGGCCTCCTCCCCAGGCCAGGGCAGTCAGGAGGGGTGAGGACTGGAGAGCCTCTCGCCCCCACCCGACCTCAGAGGTGCGGTTCCTCCCCAGAAACTCATTCTTTCTGTTCTCTTGCAGAGCGTGGCCTCCTTTCCAACCAGTGCTGCTAACAGGATGGCTTGTAGGGGGAGCTTTTCATTTCTAGATCCCGCCCCCCAAGGTTCGCCAGTCTGTATCCCCAACAGAGGGATTTGTGTGACCTGGTCCCCCTGAAGGGTCACCAAGAAGAAGAGGCGATGGCAGGTTTGCGAAGGTTTGCAAGTTCTTTTCTGTTTTTTGTTTTCCTTTTCTATAGCA